>NC_059176.1:68301893-68604924 GCF_019923935.1 Bubalus bubalis
TACCATGAGACATGTCAGCTAAAACTACAGCTCAGGTGTCCATGGTGACAAGACCCACCTCCTCCTGGATCAAGGAAACTTTCCCAAAGAAGGTCAAAAGTATTGGGAACATGACCCAGGGGCAGATATGGCCCACCATTCCTTAAAAGGGCAAAATAATTCAGGGCATGAGCCTCTTCCTGCCCAGTGAGTCTAATCACTCTCCGAGGCTCCACTGGAAAGTGCAAGATGGGACCTGGTCTTCCTCAGGTACCAGGATCCAGAGGTCACTCCCACAGAAACTGGGCCCCTTTGCTGGCCAGATAATACTCAGATCCACAGCCTGCAGGGCCCTGGGAACCAACCATACCCAGGAAAAACTCCTACAAATTGAACTCCTCCATCCACCCCCACTGTGACTCACCCATATCAGAAGCCACCAGATCTTCTGCTCACAAAGGGACATTTAGTACTCAGAAGACCAACAGGAAGAAGGCGGTCTTTGATTATGGTGACACCACGCCATTCTGCCCAGCATCCCTTCTCTGCTACACAAAACTATCAAGTGTTCACAGAACACCAAGCCTGCTTCCAGGAAGACTTGAGAAGAACTTCCAGGGAAAGACCTTTGTTGTGTGAAGTTTCCCACAACAGTGCCAGGGGAGTCACTTGCTACATCATGGAGGAAGCCTTGGTATGCCAACCAAAGACAAATCTCTAAAAACCACAGGACTCCAAGGTTGATACTTCTCTGCCAGGGTGGCAAACAACTGGGTGCCATCTGGGTGGTCCAGCTGCTCCCATCTTTAGGAACTCATACACCTAGCAAATACCAGGCCCAAAGGAAAAACAGATATGTGCAAAGATCTCATTTCTGCCCACATTAGCTGTCTGCGAGGCCTCGGTAAGTGGAATTCTTCAAGGCACCAAAGATATGCTTTGCGAGTCCTTCTGGCAGTGGGCCACCAAGGCCAAAAAGGTCACCTATCACCAAGCCTGCCAGGCACCAAAATGCCCTCTCCTCTGTACCCAGCCAAGGGCAGCTCCAAAAGGACCACAGTATGGAACACTGAAAACACAAAGACAGTGCCTGCAGCCTCAGCGGACAGGTAGTCCCAGGAAATCACACTGCACTTTTTCTCATCTGCACAACCATTCTGCTCTAGGCCTCTGGCCAACTTGGAGGAGGAATGCAAGGCTGGGACCACCGCACAGTCCACAGCAGCCTCTAAGACACAAGCATGTGACAGAAGATGCAACACAGGAACTGCCAAGGGCAGAAACGAGGCCTATTGCCTTTCACCCCACCACCATTTGACTAGGTTCCTGCAAACGCTACAGCCCACAGGGCACTCAAGAAATCTCACCAACCCAAAGGGCCTCAACAGCTAGGACCTCAGATCTGACCTGAGGCTCCAATAAGAAACTACAGAATCCTCCTCACTTTGGCTTCCACATCAACACAGCTCCAACTAGCGCACTTGCAGCAGGAACTGGGACAAAATGCACATTTTCAAGCTAAGAGCTCAACAGGCCTAGGCCAGGATCTATTCTGACTCCTAGCATCACTGGTCAGGCTAGACATCTCCTGTGAACTTCAGTGGTACTGACCTCAGACCTTGCACTTCAGGAAAACCGCATGAACATCTTACATAGCCCACACTCAGAAGGGAGCCTTGCAAACAGTGGTGATCCTGGTGATCCTCCTGCTCTATGCATGTATGCGACACAGTAAAAGCAGCCCTTACTGCTAATTAGCACACACTTAGCTCCAGGAGAGGCAATGTGCTGGAATTCACTGTTGGTGAGGAAATGGTAGTGAATTCTGACTCATTTTGTTCAGATGTTCCCAAGGAACACATATGAGAGTGTCATCATAGATACGAGCACACGCTGGCTTGCTGCCCACCTCAGCAGGGCAGGCAGAGCCAATCTCAGGAGGAGCCAGTGACCTAGGTGTCCTTCAGGAACCAGGGGAATTCAGAGGTCTAAGACTTCTCTGCAGAATGGTCACTTCATACATACAACTACTCAGGCAGTCCCAGGAAACCCTACATCCATGAAACATCTTGTGGTAAGAGAAGGTGCCATCCTCAGTGATCCAAAAAGCAGTGGCAGGAACCTGGGCCTGTGAACTTCTCGCCAGACTCCCTTGCATCTCGAGGTACTGTCTCATGTGCATGGCTTCTTGCCCTGGATGACAGACAGTCATACCCGAGAACTTCTCCTGACAAGTGGAGAGAAAGCAAAGGAACGCTTCAGATGTGTACCCGAGTTCTCACTGAACAATGCTGATGTCCATCGTTCCCTGGGGGAAGGCCTTTATCTGCTTAGCCAAATGTATTGATTCCCTACCTAGGACTGGATAAATAAGTGAGCATGAGTGCAGCAAAGTAGGTTCAAGAGCGAGTGGGTGTCTGTCTGACAGCGTGCATGGGTGGCAGGGCATGCGATGTGGGGTTGAGTGCATGTGTTCCAGCGTACCAACAAGGATGCACTCTTAGGATTTTGGATGGGCCTCGAACTCCTTCCAGCTATCTCCATGTCTCAAGAGACCCATGCAAAGGCCTCGCATGCCGTCTATACAGAGTGTGGACCTCCTACCCTCCCACAAAATGAAGTAGATGCTTGGCACCTTCCACAAACCCCATGCAAAATTTCACAGAGGGGCTGTTGACATCAGCTCTGGGTCCCCTATCTCCATGACCATTCCCTTTGACCAAAGCATAGGAATCAGACCAAGCAAGGTCGTGCTGCAGAGCAACTCTGTGAATGCCACAGAGCTTGAGACTACACCAGGAACTACTTCAGCTCAGGTGTCCTTGCCCACTAGTCCCAGCTCTACTTAGAGCAAGGAAATTTTCCATTAGAATGACAAATGTATGGTGAACTTGGCCCTGGGGCTGATGACCCACCATACCCTTGAAGAGCAAAAGAATTCAAGGCATGAGCCTCTTCCTGCCCAGTGAGTCCAATCACTCTCCAGGGACCCAATGGTAAGTGAAAGACAAGAGGTGCTCGTCCTCAGGTACCAACATCTAGGCGTCACTCCCAGAGAAACGGGGCCCCTTGCCTGGCCAGAATAGGTTAAGATCCACAGAGTACAGGCTCCTGGGTACTGACCACATCCTATGGGAAAAACTCCCATAAAGCAGGGCTTGGTTCAAATTGAACACTCCTGCCCCAAATAGCGACTCACCCACATCAGAAGCCTCCAGGGGCTCTGTTCACACAGTCAACCAGCACCCAACAACAGGAAAAAGGTGGGCCTTTGACTATGGTGACATCACGTCATTCCACCCTACATCTTGTGTCTGCCATGCAAGACCACCAAGTGCTCACAGATCACTAAGGTGGCTTCCAGGAAGACATCAGAAGACCTGCCAGCAGAAGACTTTGGATGTGCCAGGTCTCCCGCCATAGTGCCAGAGGAGCTGCTGGTGCCTACACTGAGGCAGCCTTGGTATGCCAACCAATGACCAATCTCTACCACAACATGGGCCTTCAAGGTTGATAATTCACTGCTGGGGTGGGGGGGCAGCGGTGAACACCTGGGTGGATCAGGGCCGACTAGCTGGCCCCAAATTTTGAGAAATCACACACCTTGCAAATTTCAGGCTGAGGGGCCAAATGGGGGCCAAGGCAATGTACGCACACCACATTACCACCCACGGGCTGCTTTTCAAGGCACCAAAGATACAAATGAAGAGTTCTTCTTCTGGCATCACACCACCAAGGCCACAAAGATCACTATCACCAAGCCTCCCAGGCACAAGCAACCCCCCCCTCCTCTGTACCCAGCTGAGGGCAACTCTAAAACAGTATGTATCACTAAAAACACAACAACAGTGCCTTCAGCCTCAGGGGACAGATTGTCCAAGGAAATCACACAGCACATTTCCCTACCTGCAAAACCATTTTGTTCTAGGCCTCTGGCCAACCTGCATGAGGAATGCAGGCCTGGGATCACTTCACAGTTCATGGCAACCTCCTAGACTCAAGCACTGTGATAGCAGTTGCAATTCAGGAACTGCCAAGGGCAGAAATGAGGCCTATTAACTTTCACAACTGCCACAGTTCCCCTAGGTCCCTGCAACATCTGCAGCCCACAGGGTACTCAGGAAGTTCACCAACACAAAGGGCCTCAATGGCAAGGGCCTCAGATCTGACCTGGGGCTCCAATCAGAAGCCACAGAAGCGTCCTTGTTTCAGATTCCACATCACCACTGACCCAACAAGCACACTTGCAGCAGTAACCAGGAAGAAATGAACATTTTCAAGCCAAAAGCTCAATTTTCCGAGGCCCGGATCTACTGTGACTCCTGCCACCACTGGACAAGCTGGATGCCTCTATGCTCCTCAGTGCCCTTCACCACAGACCTCGTATTCCAAGAGCCACCCCAACATCTGTACACGGCCCACCCTCAGATGGGAGCCTCGCAAATGGTGGTGACCTGGCTCCCCCATGTGTGTGTGTAACACAGTCGGAGATGCCCTCACTGCTAACCAGTCCCGCCCTTAACCCCAAGGGAGGCAACGTGCTGGACCTCAGTTTCGATGAGGAGACGGTAGTGAGTTCTCACTCATTTTGTTCAGATTTTCCAAGGAATGCATGTGAGGGTGTCATCATCGATCCGAGCACGTGCTGGCTTGCTGCCCACCTCCTCACGGCAGGCAGGGCCGCTCCCAGGAGGAGCCAGTGACCTGGGAGTCCTCCAGCAGCCGGGGGAACTTAGAGCCCCCAGGCTTCTCAGCAAGAGGAAAGGTCCCTCTATACATACAACCACTCAGGCAGTCCCAGGAAACCTGAAATTCATGACACGTTTTGGGGCAGGAGAAGCCGTACCATGCTCGGTGATCCAAAAAGCAGTGACAGCAACTTGGGTGGGCCACACTTCTTGCCGGACTCCCTTGCACCTTCAGACACTGCCTCACGGGTGGGGGTTCATCTCCTGGGTAATGGACAGTCATACCTGCCAACTTCACCTGACAAGTGGACAGAAAGCACAGGAATGCTTAAGATGTATACTTGGTCTCTCACTAATACTGATGCAAATGTTTCACTGGGGGAAGGCCTGTATCTGCAACCCAACTATATTGATCCTTTACAGACGACTGGTTACCTATCTTTCAAAAGAGTGCAGCAAATTAGGCTCAAGTGCATGTAGGTGTCTTTCTGACCAAGCGTGCAAGGGTGGCAGGGGATTCGATGTGAGGTTGAGTGCCTGCGTTCTGGTGTACCAATAAAAATGCATTCTCAGCATTTTGGGTGTGTGTCTGGAAATCTGTCCGGGTATCCAAGTCTCAGAGATGGCATGCAAAGGCCCTGCAGTCTGAACATGCGTGCCATCTCCATGGAGTCCTGACCTCCCATCATCCCAACTTGGCATCTTCCACAAGATCCATGGAAAATTTCACTGAGGGGCTGCTGACATAGGCTCAAGGCTCCCAATCTCCATGACCCATGATCTCTGACCAAAGCACAGAGACCTGACTGCCCAAGGTCACCTTGCAGAGAGTCTGTGTGAATGCCACATACCCTGAGACTACGTGAGCTACTACTATAGCTCAGGGGTCCTTGTCACAAGTCCCACCTCCTACCCTAACAAGAAAATTTTCCCAGACAACTGCACAGTAAGGTGAACTTGGCACTACAGCAGATATGGCCCACTGCACCCTCCAACAGCAAAGGAATTCAGGGCATGCGTATCTTCCTGCCAGTCAGTCCAATCAAAGTCCAGCCTCCACTGGAAACTGCAAGATGGAACCTGGTCATCCTCAGGTACCAGGAACCAGGGGTCACTCCCACAGAAACAGGATTCCTTTCCCGGCCAGATTATCCTCAAATCCACAGTCTGCAGGGCCCTGGGTACTGACCACACCCTAGAGAAAGCTCTCATAATACAGGGCTTGGTCCAAATTGAATTCATTATGCAACAAAGGGCGACTCACCTAAATCTGAAGCCTCCAGGGCCTTGGCTCACAGGGACAATGAGCATCCAGCAAGACCCACAGGAAGAAGGTGGGCAACACGACCAAGGGCTCACAGATCACCAAGGATGCTTTCAGGAAGACTTCAGAAGACCTGCCAGGGAAGACCGTGGATGTGCCAGGTCTCTGCCATAGTGCCATGGGAGCTGCTGTCTCCTACATTGAGGCAGCCTTGGTATGCCAACCAATGAGCAATCTCTATCACAACCGTGGTCCTCTAAGGTTGATGCTTCATTGCCAGGGGGGCAAACACATGGGCGCTATCAGGGCTGGCTGGCTGGCCCCAACCTTAGAGAATCTTGACAATTCCAGGCCGAAGGGACAAATGGCGGCCAAGGGGCATGTGTGTACACCACATAACTACCCACAGGGCTGGTTCCTTGGCCTCCTTATTGCAACTCTTCAAGGCACCAAAGATGCCCTTTGAGAGTCCTTCTACTAGCAGTGGGCCAACAAGGCCACAAAGGTCACCTTTCACCGAGCCTCCTAAGGACAAGCAATGCCCTGTCCTCTGTACCCAGCTGATGGCAGCTCCAAAAAGACCACACTGTATCACTGAAAACAGAACAACAGTGCCTGCAGCCTAAGCGGACATATCGTCCCCGTAAATCACACTGCACTTTTCCTCACCTGCACAAACATTCTTCTCTGGGTCTCTGGCCAACCTGCAGGAGGAATGCAGGCCTAGGACCACAGCACAGTCCATGGCAACCTCCAAGACTCAAGCATGTGACAGGAGCTGCAATTTAGGAACTGCCAAGGGCAGAAATGGGCCTATTAACTTTCACAACTGCCACCATTCCCCCAGGTCTCTGCAGCCACTGAAGCCCACATGGCACTCAGGAATCTCAGCAACCCAAAGGGCTGCAATGGCGAGGGCCTCAAATCTCACCTGGGGCTCCAATCAAAAACCACAGAAGGTTCATTGCTTTAGAATGGACATTACCAGAGCCCCAATTAGCGCATTTGCAGCAGGAATCAGGACTAAATGCACCTTTCCAAGCTAAGACGTCAACTGTCTGAGGATAGGATCTACTTCGACACCTACCACCACCGGACAAGCCAGATGGCTCTATGCTCCTCAGTGCCTTTACATGGACCTTGTATTCCAAGAGGGCCGCTAGAATATCTGTACATGGCCCACCCTCAGATGGGAGCCTCACAAATGGTGGTGACCTGGCTCCTCCAGCATATGTGTGACACAGTCAGAGATGCCCTCACTGCTAACCAGTCCCGCCCTTAACCCCAAGGGAGGCAACGTGCTGGACCTCAGTTTCGATGAGGAGACGGTAGTGAGTTCTCACTCATTTTGTTCAGATTTTCCAAGGAATGCATGTGAGGGTGTCATCATCGATCCAAGCACGTGCTGGCTTGCTGCCCACCTCCTCACGGCAGGCAGGGCCGCTCCCAGGAGGAGCCAGTGACCTGGGAGTCCTCCAGCAGCCGGGGGAACTTAGAGCCCCCAGGCTTCTCAGCAAGAGGAAAGGTCCCTCTATACATACAACCACTCAGGCAGTCCCAGGAAACCTGAAATTCATGACACGTTTTGGGGCAGGAGAAGCCGTACCGTGCTCGGTGATCCAAAAAGCAGTGGCAGCAACCTGTGCCCGCCACACTTCTCGCCGGACTCCCCTGCACCTCGAGTCACTGGCTCATTGGCACGGCTTCATCTCCTGGGTGATGGACAGTCATATTAGGCAACTTCACCTGACAAGGGGACAGAAAGCACAGGCAGGCTTCAGATGTGTACCCACCTTCTCGCTAAGCAGTATCAATGCCCATGGTTCCCTGAGGGAAGGGCTTTTCTGCTTCCCACCTGTAGTATCCCTTATGTACGACTGGACACCTATGTGTTGGCACGAGTGCAGAAAGTTAGGTTCATGTGACCGTGGATGTCTGTCTGTCTGAGTGTGGAAGTATGTAGGGGAATTTGATGTCGATCTGAGTACTTGTGTTCTAGTGTACCAATAAGAATGTGCTCTCAGGATTCTCGGTGTGCCTCTGAACTCTTTCCGTGTATTTCCGTGTCTCAGAGCCCCTGTGCAAAAGCCTTGGTGTCTGAACACGCACGTCATCTCCATGGAGACCTGAACTCCCACCCTCCCACAAAATCGGGGATGACGCCTGTGACCTTCCTCCAACACCGTGCAAAATTACACCAAGGGGTTGACATAGGCTCTGGGCTCTCGATCTACATGACCCATGCCGTCTGACCAAAGCACAAGAACCTGACTGCCCAACGTTCCCTTTCGGAGCATCTGTGTGAATGTCCCTTATGCTGAGACTACCCCAGCTACTATTACAGCTCAGGTGTCCTTGCCATAAGTCCTACCTCCTCCCTGAACAAGGCAACTTTACAGAGAAGGCCTACAGTGTGGTTAACTTGGCCTTGGGCCAGATACAGCCCACAATACCCGCACAGAGCAAAAGAATACAGGGCATGCACCTCTTCCTGTCCAATCAGTCCGGGCTCTGCTGGAAAGTGCAAGACAAAAGGTGGTCATCCTTAGGTACTAGGATCGAGGGGTCACTCCCACAGAAACAGGGCCCCTTTCCTGGTCAGATTATCCTCATCCACAGCCTGCAGGGCCCTGGGTACCAACCACAACCCAGAGAAAAATCCAATAAAGCAAGTTCATTTCAGTTCAGTCGCTCAGTCATGACTCTTTGCAACCCCATGAACCGCAGCACGCCACAACTCGTTTTCCATCACCAACTCCCAGAGTCCACCCAAACCTACGTCCATTGAATCAGTGATGCCATCCAACTATCTCATCCTCTGTCATCTCCTTCTCCTCCAGCCCTCAATCTTTCCCAGCATCAGGGTCATTTCCAATAACTCAGCTCTTACCATCAGGTGGCAAAAGGATTGGAGTTTCAGCTTCACATCAGCCCTTCCAATGAACACCCTGGACTGATCTCCTTTATGATGGACTGGTTAGATCTCCTTGGAGTCCAAGGGACTCTCAAGAGTCTTCTCCAACACCACAGTTCAAAAGCATCAATTTTCAGCACTCAGATTTCTTTATAATCCAACTCTCACATACATACATGACCACTGGAAAAACCATAGCCTTGATGAGACGGACCTTTGTTGGTAAAGTAATGTCTCTGCTTTTTAATATGCTGTCTAGGTTGGTCATAACTTTCCTTCCAAGGAGTAAGCGTCTTTTAATTTCATGGCTGCAATCACTATCTGCTGTGATTTTGGGGCCCCAAAAAATAAAGTCTGACACTGTTTCCCCATCTACCTGCTATGAAGTGATGGTACTGGATGCCATGATCTTAGTTTTCTCAATGTTGAGCTTTAAGCAAACTTTTTCACTCGCCTCTTTCACTTTCATCAAGAGGCTTTTTAGTTCTTTTTCACTTTCTGCCATAAGGGTGGTGTCATCTGCATATCTGAGGTTATTGATATTTCTCCCGGCAATCTTGATTCCAGCTTGTGTTTCCTCCAGCCCAGTGTTTCTCATGATGTACTCTGCTTATAAGTTAAATAAGTGGGTGACAATATACAGCCTTGATATACTCCTTTCCTATTTGGAACCAGTCTGTTGCTCCATGCCTAGTTCTAACTGCTGCTTCCTGACCTGCATATAGATTTCCTAAGAGGCAGGTCAGGTGGTCTGGTATTTCCATCTCTTTCAGAATTTTCCCACAGTTTATTGTGATCCACACAGTCAAACGCTTTGGCATGGTCAATAAAGCAGAAATAGATGTTTTTCTGGAACTCTCTTGCTTTTTCCATGATCCACCAACTGTTAGCAATTTGATCTCTGGTTCCTCTGCCTTTTCTAAAACCAGCTTGAACATCTGGAAGTTCATGGTTCACGTACTGCTGAAGCCTGGCTTGGAGAATTTTGAGCATTACTTTACTAGCATGTGAGATGAGTGCAACTGTGAGGTAGTCTGAGCATTCTTTGGCATTGCCTTTCTTTGGGACTGGAATGAAAACTGACCTTTTCCAGTCCTGTGGTCACTGCTGAGTTTTCCAAATTTGCTGGCATATTGACTGCAGCACTTTCACAGCATCATCTTTCAGGATTTGAAATAGCTCAACTGGAATTCCATAACCTCCACAAAGCAAGACTTGGTCCAAATTAAACTCCTCCTGCCCCCAGGGGTCACTCACCCACATCAGAAGCCTCCAGGGGCTTTACTCACACAGGGACAATCAGCACTCAGCAAGACCCATAGGAAGAAGGTGGCTTTGATTATTGCAACACCATGCCATTCCACCTGGCAGCTTGTCTCTACCATGCAAGACCACCAAGCGCTCACAGATCACTAAGGCTGCTTCCAGGAAGACTCCAGAAAAACAGGCAGGGGAAGATCTTGGATTTGCCAGGTTTCCCACCATCATGTGTGGGGAGCCAATGGCTACTACACTGAAGCAGCTTGGTATGCCAACCAATGCCAGATCTCTACCACAACCATGGTCTTCCAAGGGTGATATGTCACTGCCAGGGTGGTGAACACCTGGGTGGGATCCGGGCCATCTTGCTGGCCCCATTCTTCAGGAACCCATACACCTTGCAAATTCCAGTCCCAAGGGCTAAAGGGGGGGGGTGCCAATGGGCATGTGCACATATCTTATTACCACCCAGAGGGCTGGCTCCTAGGCTTAGTTATTGCAGCTCTTCAAGGTACCAAAGATGCAGTTTGAAAGACCTTTTTCTGGCATCAGGCCACCAAGGCCACAAAGGTCACTATCATCGACCCTCCCAAGCACCAGCAATGCCCTGTCCTCTGTACCCAGCCACAATCAGCTCCAAAAGGACCACACTGTATCACTGAAAACAGAACAACAGTGCCTGCAGCCTCAGCGGACATATCCTAGGAAATCACACTGCACTTTTCCTCACCTGCACAAACATTCTTCTCTGGGCCTCTGGCCAACCTGCAGTAGAAATGCAGGCCTAAGACCACAGAATAGTCCATGGCGACGTCCAAGACTCAAGCATGTGACAGGAGTTGCAATTCAGGAACTGCTAAGGGCAGAAATGGGGCCTATTAACTTTCACAAGTGCCACCTTTTCCCTACGTCTCTGCAGCCGCTGCAGCCCACAAAGCACTCAGGAATCTCAGCAACCCAAAGGGCCGCAATGGCAAGGGCCTCAGATCTGACCTGGGGCTCCAATCACAAACCACAGAAGCTTCCTTGCTTCAGAATCGACAACACCAGAGCCCCAGTTAGTGCACTTGCTGCATGAACTGGGAGGAAACACACATTTCTGAGTCAAGAGCTCAAGAGCTGAGCCAGGATTTACTGTGACTCCTGCCACCACTGGACAAGCTGGATGCCTCTATGCTCCTCAGTGCCCTGCACCACGGACCTCGAATTCCAAGAGCCACTCCAACATCTGTACACGGCTCACCCTCAGACGGGAGCCTCGCAAATGGTGGTGACCTGGCTCCTCCATGCGTGTGTGTGACACAGTCGGAGATACCCTCACTGCTAACCAGTCCCACCCTTAACCCCAAGGGAGGCAACGTGCTGGACCTCAGTTTCGATGAGGAGACGGTAGTGAGTTCTCACTCATTTTGTTCAGATTTTCCAAGGAATGCATGTGAGGGTGTCATCATCGATCCGAGCACGTGCTGGCTTGCTGCCTACCTCCACAGGGCAGGCAGGGCCGCTCCCAGGAGGAGCCAGTGACATGGGAGTCCTCCAGCAGCCAGGGGACTCAGATCCCCCAGGCTTCTCAGCAAGAGGAACTGTCCCTCCATATGTACAGTCACTCAGGCAGTCCCAGGAAACCTGAAATCCATGACATGTCTTGAGGCAGGGGAAGGCGTACCATGTGCTTGGTGATTCCAAAAGAACTGGCAGCAACCTGGGTCCACCACACTTCTCATCAGACTCCCCTGCACCTCGATTCACCGCCTCATTGGCGGGGCTTCGTCTCCTGGGTGACGGACAGTCATGCCTGGCAACTTCACCTGACAAGGAGACAAAAAGGACAGGCAGGCTTCAGATGTGTACCTGGTCTCTCACTGAGTGAGATCAATGCTCATGCTTCATGGGGGAAGGCCTCTATCTCCAAGCCAAGTGTATTGATCCTATATAGACAACTGGATACCTATCTGTCAAAAGAGTGCAGTTATTAGGTTCTAGTGCCTGTGGGTGTATGTCCAACTGATCAGGGGGCCGTGAAATTTGATGTGGACCTGAGTGCCTGCGTTCTGGCATACCAAAAAGGATGCACTCTCGGTATTTTAGGGCTGCCTCGGAAACTCCTTCTGGGTGTCTCCAGGTCTCAGAGCCTGCGTGCAAAGGCCTTGGTGTCTGAACACACATCCCGTCTCAATGGAGCCCTGACCTCCCACACACAAAATGGGGGATGATGCTTGGCACCTTCCTCCAGCCCCATGCAAAATTTCACTGAGGAGCTATATACATAGGTTCTGGGCTCCGAATCTCCATGCCCCATGCATTCTGGAGAAAGCACAGGGACCTGACCACCCAAGGTTGCCTTGCAGAGCAACTGTGTGAATGCCACGCACCCTGAGACTACCCCAGCTACTACTACAGCTCAGGGGTCCTTGTCACAAGTCCTACCTCCTACCCTAATAAGGAAACTTTCCCATAAAACCACATAGTATGGTGAACTTGCTGGGGCAGATATGGCCCACCACGCCCTTGAAGAACAAAATAATTCAGGGCATGCATTTCTTCCTGCACAGTCAGTTCAATCACTGTCCAGCCTCTGCTGGAAAGTGCAAGATGGGCTCTGGTCTTCCTGAGGTACCAGGATTCAAGGGTCACTCCCACAGAAATGGGACCCCTTTCCTGGCCAGATTATCCTCAGATCCACAGCGTGCAGGGCCCTGGGTACTGACTGCACCCTACAGAAAGCTTCCAAAACGCAGGGCTTCGTCCAAATTGAACTCCTCCTGACCCAAAAGATGACTCACCCATATCAGAAGCCTCCAGGGCCTCAGCACACACAGGGACAATGAGCACCCAGCAAGACCCACAGGAGAAGGTGGGCTTTGACTAGGGCGACATCACGCCTTTCTGCCACGTCTCAGCTATGCAACATGACCGAGGGCTCATAGATCACCAAGGTGGCTTTCAGGAAGACTTCAGAAGACCTGCCAGGGGAAGACCTTGGATGTGCCAGGTTTCTGCCATAGTGCCAGGGGAGCTGCTTGCTCCTACAATGAGGCAGCGCTGGTATGCCAACCAATGACCAATCTCTACCACAACCATGGACCTCCAAGGTTGATGCTTCATTGCCAGGGTGGAGAACACCTGGGTGTCATCAGGGCTGTCTGCTTGACCCCAACCTTTAAGAACTCACACACTTTGTTAATTTCAGGGTCAGGGCCCAAATGGCGGCCAAGGGGCATGTGCCCACACTGCATTACCACCCACAGGGCTGGCTCCTTGGCTTCTGTTACTGCGACTCTTCAAGGCACCAAAGATACATTTGGAGAGTCCTTCTACTGGCAGCTGGTCACCAAGGCCACAGAGGTCACCTATCACCGAGCCTCCCAAGCACCAGCAACGCCCTCTCCTTTGTACCAGCCAAGGACAGCTCCAAAAGGACCACAGTATGTATCACTGAAAAAACAACATTGCCTGCAGCCTCAGCAGACATATGGTCCGAGGAAATCATACTGTACTTTTCCTCACCTGCACAACCATTCTGCTCTAGGCCTCTGGCCAACCTGCAGGAGAAATGCAGGCCTGGGATCACTTCATAGTCCATGGAGGCCTCCAAGACTCAAGCACTGTGACAGCAGTTGCAATTCAGGAACTTCCAAGGGCAGAAACAAGGCCTATTGCCTTGCACAACTGCCACCGTTCCCCTAGGAACCTGCAACTGCTGCAGGCCAGAGGGCACACAGGAATCTCACCAACTCAAAGGGCCCCAACAGTGAGTGCCTCAGATCTGACCTGGGGTGCCAATCAGAAGCCACAGAAGCATCCTTGTTTCAGATTCCACATCACCACTGACCCAACAAGCACACTTGCAGCAGTAACCAGGAAGAAATGAACATTTTCAAGCCAAAAGCTCAATTGTACGAGACCAGGATCTACTGCGACTCCTGCCACCACTGGACAAGCTGGATGCCTCTATGCTCCTCAGTGCCCTTCACCACGGACCTCGCATTCCAAGAGCTGCTCCAACATCTGTACACGGCCCACCCTCAGATGGGAGCCTCGCAAATGGTGGTGACCTGGCTCCTCCATGCGTGTGTGTGACACAGTCGGAGATGCCTTCACTGCTAACCAGTCCCACCCTTAACCCCAAGGGAGGCAACGTGCTGGACCTCAGTTTCGATGAGGAGACGGTAGTGAGTTCTCACTCATTTTGTTCAGATTTTCCAAGGAATGCATGTGAGGGTGTCATCATCGATCCGAGCACGTGCTGGCTTGCTGCCCACCTCCTCACGGCAGGCAGCGCCGCTCCCAGGAGGAGCCAGTGACCTGGGAGTCCTCCAGCAGCCAGGGGAACTCAGAGCCCCCAGGCTTCTCAGCAAGAGAAACAGTCCCTCCATATGTACAGCCACTCAGGCAGTCCCAGGAAAGCTGAAATTCATGACACGTCTTGGGGAAGGTGAAGGCGTACCGTGCTCAGTGATCCAAAGAGCAGTGGCAGCAACCTGGGCCCGCCACACTTCTCACCGGACTCCTTAGCACCTCGAGTCACCATCTCACGAGTGGGGCTCCGTTTCCTGTGTGATGGACACTCATACTTGGGAACTTCACCTGACAAGGGGACAGAAAGCACAGGCAGGCTTCAGATGTGTACCCAGCTTCTCGCTAAGCAGTATCGATGCCCATGGTTCCCTGAAGGAAGGCCTGTATCTGCAACCCAGCTGTATCGATCGTACAGATGACTGGATATATACCTATCAAAAGAGTGCAGTTTTTAGGTTCAAGTGCCTGTGGGTGTCTGTCTGCCTGAGTGTGCAAGGGTGCAGGCCATTTGATGTGCTGCTGAGTGCCCTGTCCCGGTGTACCAACAAAGATGTGCTCTCGGCATTATAGGTGTGCCAGGGGAACTCATTCCAGGTATTTCTGTGTCTCAGAGCCCAAGTGCAAAGACCCTGGTGTCTGAACATGCCTGTCATCTCCACGAAGCCCTGACCTCCCACCCTCCCACAAAATGGGGGATGACGCCTGGCACCTTCCTCCAGCCCCATGCAGAATTTCACCGAGGGTCTGTTGACAGAAGTTCTGGGCTCCTAATCTCCATGCCCTTTGACCAAAGCACAGGGACCTGACCACTCAAGTTCGCCTTGCTGAGCATCTGTGTGAATTCCACGTACCCTGAGACTACGCCAGCTACTACTACAGCTCAGAGGTCCTTGTCACAAGTCTCATATCTTCCCTGAACAAGGAAACTTTCCCAGATAACCACCAAGCAGCAGTGGCTGAGGGCCGAGAGGAGCTACTCCACATTCAAGGTCGGGGGGGGCGGCCTTGAGGAGATACCCCTAGTCCAAGGTTAGGAGCAGCAGCTACACTGTGCTGGAGCAGCCGTGAAGAGATACCCCACATCCAAAGTGACTGTTTAAACTTCTTGCATTATGGGAGTGGAACAGAAGCGCGGTGGCTTCCTTTAACCAACAGAAGCATGGCGGCTGTGATGGACTGCGCAGAAGTGCGGCCGAGAGGACCTACCCCATGCCCAAGGTCAGGGGCAGAGACTGAGAGCACCAGGCTGTGATGGTGCAGGAGCAGCCTAGAGGAGCTACCCTACGTCCGAGGTCAGGGGTGGCGGCCGGGAGGAGCTACCACACATCTGAGGAGCAGCGGCTGCATGGGCAGGAGGGCAGAGAGGAGCTACTCCACATTCAAGGTCAGGAGGGGTGACCTCATCCAAGGTAAGGAGCAGCCATGAAGAGATAACCCACGTCCAAGGTAAAAGAAAGCCAAGTAAGATGGTAGGTGTTGTGAGAAGGCATCAGAGGGCAAACACACTGAAACCTTAATCACAGAAAACTAGCCAATCTGATCACATGGACCACAGCTTTGTCTAACTCAATGAAACTAAGCCATGCTGTGTGGGGCCACCCAAGATGGACGGGTCATGGTGGAGAGATCTGACAGAATGTGGTCCACTGGAGAAGGGAATGGCAAACCACTTCAGTATTTCTTGCCTTGAGAACCCCGTGAACAGTATGAAAAGGCAAAAAGATAGGATACTGAAAGAGGAACTCCCCAGATCGGTAGGTGCCCAATATGCTACTGGAGATCAGTGGAGAAATAACTCCAGAAAGAATGAAGGGATGGAGCCAAAGCAAAAACAATACCCAGTTGTGGATGTGACTGGTGACAGAAGCAAGGTCCAATCTGTAAAGAGTAATATTGCATTGGAACCTGGAATGATATGTCCATGAATCAAGGCAAATTGGAAGTCATCAAACAGGAGATGTTAAGAGTGAATGTCGACATTCTAGGAATCAGCAAACTAAAATGGACTGGAATGGGTGAATTTAACTCAGATGACTATTATATCTACTACTGTGGGCAGGAATCCCTTAGAAGAAATGGAGTAGCCATCATGGTGAACAAAAGAGTCCAAAATGCAGTACCTGGATACAATCTCAAAAACAACAGAACGATCTCTTTTCATTTCCAAGGCAAACCATTCAATATCACGGTAATCCAAGTCTATGCTCTGACCAGTAACACTGAAGAAGCTAAAGTTGAACAGTTCTATGAAGACCTACAAGACCTTTCAGAACTAACACCCAAAAAGATGTCCTTTTCATTTTAGGAGACTGGAATGCAAAAGTAGGAAGTCAAGAAACACCTGGAGTAACAGGCAAATTTGGCCTTGGAGTATGGAATGAAGCAGGGCAAAGGCTAACAGAGTTTTGCCAAGAGAATGCTCTGGTCATAGCAAACACCCTCTTCCAACAACACAAGAGAAGACTCTACATGAACATCACCAGATGGTCAACACCAAAATCAGAATGATCATATTCTTTGCAGCCAAACATGGAGAAGCTCTATACAGTCAGCAAAAACAAGACCGGGAGCTGATTGTGACTCAGATCATGAACTCCTTACTGCCAAATTCAGACTTCAACTGGAGAAAGTAGGGAAAACCACTAGACCATTTGGGTATGACCTAGGTCAAATCCCTTATGATTATACAGTGAAAGTGAGAAATAGATTTAACAGACTAGATCTGATAGAGTACCTGATGAACTATGGATGGAGGTTCATGACATTGTACAGGAGACAGGGATCAGGACGATCCCCATGGAAAATAAATGCAAAAAAGCAAAATGGCTGTCTGAGGAGGCCTTACAAATAGCTGTGAAAAGAAGAGAAGGGAAAAGCAAAGGAGAAAAGGAAAGGTATTCCCAATTGAATGCAGAGTTCCAAAGAATAGCAAGGAGAGATAAGAAAGCCTTCCTCGCTGAACAATGCAAAGAAATAGAGGAAACCACTAGAATGGGAAAGACTAGAGATCTCTTCAAAAAAATTAGAGATACCGAGGGAACAATTTCATGCAAAGATGGGCTTGATAAAGGACAGAAATGGTATGGAGTTAACAGAAGCAGAATATATTAAGAAGAGGTGGCAAGAATACATAGAAGAACTGTACAAAAAAGATCTTCATGACCCAGATAATCACGATGGTGTGATCACTCACCTAGAGCCAGACATCATGGAATGTGAAGTCAAGTGGGCCTTAGGAAGCATCACTATGAACAAAGCTAGTGGAGGTGATGGAAGTCCAGTTGAGCTATTTCAAATCCTGAAAGATGATGCTGTGAAAGTGCTGCACTCAATATGCCAGCAAATCTGGACAACTCAGCAGTGGCCACAGGACTGGAATAGTCAGTTTTCATTCCAATCCCAAAGAAAGGCAATGCCAGAGAATGCTCAAACTACCACACAATTGCACTCATCTCACACGCGAGTAAAGTAATGCTCAAAATTCTCCAAGCCAGGCTTTAGCAATATGTGAACCGTGAACTTCCAGGTGTTCAAGCTGGTTTTAGAAAAGGCAGAGGAACCAGAGATCAAATTGCCAACATTCACTGGATCATGGAAAAAGCAAGAGAGTTCCAGAAAAACATCTATTTCTGCTTTATTGACCATGCCAAAGCGTTTGACTGTGTGGATCACAATAAACTGTGGGAAAATTCTGAAAGAGATGGGAATACCAGACCACCTGACCTGCCTCTTGAGAACCCTGTATGCAGGTCAGGAAGCAACAGTTAGAACTGGACATGGAACAACAGACTGGTTCCAAATAGGAACAGGAATACCTTAAGGCTGTGTATTGTCACCCTGCTTATTTAACTTATATGCAGAGTACATCATGAGAAGCACTGGCTGGATGAAGCATAAGGTGGAATCAAGACTGTTGGGAGAAATATCAATAACCTCAGATATGCAGATGACACCACTGTTATGGCAGAAACTGAAGAAGAACTAAAAAGATTCTTGATGAAAGTGAAAGAGGAGAGTGAAAAAGATGGCTTAAAGCTCAACCTTCAGAAAACTAAGATCATGGCATCTGGTCCCATCATTTCATGGAAAATAGATGGGGAAACAGTGCAAACAGTGTCAGACTTTTTTTTGGGCTCCAAAATCACTGCAGATGGTGACTACAGCCATGAAATTAAAAGACGCTTACTCCTTGGAAGGAAAGTTATGGCCAACCTAGACAGCATATTCAAAAGCAGAGACATTACTTTGCCAACAAGGGTCCGTCTAGTCAAGGCTATGGTTTTTCCAGTGGTCATGTATGGATGTGAGAGTTGGACTGTGAAGAAAGCTGAGTGCCGAAGAATTGATGCTTTTGAACTGTGGTGTTGGAGAAGACTCTTGAGAGTCCCTTGGACTGCAAGGTGATTCAATCAGACCATTAAAGGAAATCAGTCCTGGGTGTTCATTGGAAGGACTGATATTGAAGCTGAAACTCCAGTACTATGGCCACCTCATGCAAAGAGTTGACTCATTATAAAGACCCTGATGCTGGGAGGGATTGGTCGCAGGAGGAGAAGGGAACGACAGAGGATGAGATGGCTGTATGGCATCACCAACTCGATGGATATGAGTTTGTGTTATTCCAAGAGTTTGTGATGGACAGGGAGGCCTGGCGTGCTGCAATTCATGGGGTCGCAAAGAGTCAGACAGAACTGAGCGACTGAACTGAACTGATGGCGAAGTTGGCCCTGGGGCAGATACGGCCCATCGCACCATTGAAGAGCAGAATCAGGGCATGCATCTCTTCATGCACAGTCAGTCCAATCATTGTCTGGGCCTCCACCGAAAAGTGCAAGATGGGACCTGGTCTTCTTCAGATACCAGGATCCAGTAGTTGCTCTCACAGAAACGGGACCCATTTCCGGTCCAGATTATCCTCAGATCCACTACCTGCAGGGCTGTGGTTGCCTACCACATCCTATGGGAAAAGCTCGCAAAATGCAGGGCTTGGTCCAAATTGAACTACTCCTGCCCCAAAGGGCGACTCACGCACATCTGAAGCCTCCACGGCTCTGCTCACACAGGGCCAATCAGCACCCAGGAAGACCCACAGGAAGAAGGTAGGCTTTATTTATGGCAACACCACTCTATTCAGCTGTGCACCTCTTTTCTGCCATGGTAAAACCACTGAGTGCTCACAGATCACCAGGCAGAATTTATAAAAGCCAGGGGATGACCTTGAATGTTCCAGGTCCTCTGCCCTAGTGTGATGGGAGCCACTGGCTACTACACTGAAGAAGCCTTGTTATGCCAACCGATTCCAAATTTCTACCATAACCACAGGCCTCCAAGGTCAATACTTCACTACGAGTGTGGTGAACACCTGGATGCCATGTGTGCTGTCTGGCTGGCCCCATCATTTAGGAACTCATACATCTTGCAAATTCCAGCTCTAGCAGCCAAATGGGGGCCAAGCGGCATGGGCACACACTGCATTACCACCCACAGGGCTGGCTCCTTGGCCTCATTTGGTTCAACTCTTCAAGATATCAAAGATATGCTTGAAGAGTCCTTCTTGCATTGCGCCACCAAGGTCTCAAGCATTACCTATGCTGAGCCCGCCAAACAGCAGTAATGCCCTCTCCTCTGTACTCAGATGATGGCAGCTACAAAAGGACCACAGTACCTATTGTAAGAACCACAATGACAGTGCTTGCAGCCTCAGGGGACATATTGTCCCATGCAATCATACTGCACCATTCCTCACATGCACAACCATTCTGCTCTAGGCCTCTGGCCATCCTGCAGGAGAAATACATGGCTAGGGCCACTGCACAGTCCACAGTGGCCTTCAGGACTCATGCACTGTGACAGGAGTTGCAATACAGCAACTGCCAAGGGCAGAAAGGAGGCCTATTGCTTTTCGCCACTGCCACTGTTCCACTAGGTCCCACTACTGCTGCAGCCCCTCAGGCACTCAGGAATATTACTAAACCAAAGGACCTCAACAGTGAGGGCCTCATATCTGACCTGGGTCTCCAATCAGAAACCATAGAATATTCCACGCTTCAGCTTCCACATCAGCACAGCCCCAACTAGCCCACTTGCAGATGAAACTGGGATGAAACGCACCTTTTCAAGCCAAGAGCTCACTGGGCTGAATGGGCCTAGGCCTGGTCTACTGAACAGGATCTAGTACATGATTTCCTGTGAGGGTAATCAGCTGGCTGACTGTCGAGCCATAAAGGTGGCACTTTATGAAACCCCTGCAGATGCTTTTGATCTGGACACATCCTGTTGAATAGGCAAAACCACAATATTCTGAGAAAGAATTAGAAAGATATAAAAAAGAGAAGTAAAGATTACTGATAAAGCATGGTTACAGTCCAAGGATGGACGAGTAATAATTCCTAAAATTGTTAAATGGAAAATTCTTAAGGGTTTACACTAGAGTTTTCCTAAAGCCTTGGAATTGACCAACTATGTAACTCAGCTCTCAGCTTTTCAACAGACGTTTAAAAAATATCGGGAGGTGACTCCTGACCCAGCCTCTGAGTCAAGCACACCATTGTTCCAGCCAGGAACCAAGGTCCTGATAAAGACTTTGGGATCGGGGCGGGGATAGGAGTAGGGCACGGATCCCTCAAGCCCCTCTGGGAAGGCCTTTACCAGGTTATTCTTTCTTCTCTCACAGCTGTCAAAGTACCAAGAATTGATTTGTGGATGCACCACACTAGAGTTAAGAGGTGGCACCCATACCAGAACTAAGTGATGTCATTTTATGCCTTTACTTTCTATGCTCTTTCTTAGTACTCTTCGGATGGGCCTGATAATCTATGTGTGCCCGCTTATGCTGACTCCAAAAGTCCTGAGTCTGCCATTTGGTCCTCAAGATAATGCCTTCCTTTCCTGGGCTTACTTCCCACGCTGCATTCCACAAAAGGTCTAGCTGCTGAGTCTGCAGAGTGCTCCCCTCTTCATAGTGGAAGGCTTCCCATGGTAGGCATCTCCACCTGTGAATACCTTCTACAACAACAACCATATGTGATGCCTCTTCTTAATCTGATGACATCTAACAATCATAAGATGGACTAGTGCAACACTTTGTACCTCATCTACGGACATAATGTGACTTTTAACTTTGCTGATTGTTCTGTTTTTGCTGTTTGCTCCCTGCATTTGTAACTGTGTAACGGGATTTGTTTCTAGCTGCATGAAGGCTTTTAAGTTACAAACAGCTGCTCAAACTCCTGCAACTGCAGCGGCTTCCTGCAACTACTACATGGGGCCCCTGGATCACAAACCCTCAATATAAGGGTTAGCAGAATATGCTGACTCTCCAATTTAGGGATGACGTTCCTTATCAGCTTGGAAGCAGTTATGTAATGAAAACAATGCCCCTTTCCCTAAGCAAGAAAAGACAGGAAGGCTATGGGTCCCAATGGAGGAAATAGGCTGCAAGTGTCAGACACTTTTTATCTCTCTATTAAGTACCAGGAGGAAACAAACTACAGGTGTCTTATTTTTTTCCCTTCTCTTTACAAAATTAAAAGGTTTCTTTTGAAAGTCTACATTGCCATGACAATAACTGGTTCCACATGAACTTAACTTTCCTCAAACTTTGAGCTAACTAAAGGGTATTACTTACGGAAATATTTTTCTTAAGCTATGTTAATGAACTATGTATTTATTCTCCATCCTGTCTGTCTTCACATGGCTATCACCAGATGGTCAATACTGAAATCAGATTGATTATATTTTTTGCAGCCAAAGATGGAGAATCTCTATACAGTCAGCAAAATCAAGAGTGGGAGCTGATTGTGGCTCAAATCATGAACTCCTTATTGCCAAATTCAGACTTAAACTGAATAAAGTACGGAAAACAACTAGACCACTCAGGTATGACCTAAATCAAATCCCTTACAACTATACAGTGGAAGTAACAAATAGATTCAAGGGATTAAATCTGATAGACAGAGTGCCTGAAGAACTATGGACAGAGGTTCATTTCATTGCACAGGAGTCAGTGATCAAGACCATCCCCAAGAAAAAGAAATGCAAAAAGGCAAAATGGTTGTCTGAGAAGGTCTTACAAATAGCTGTGGAAAGAACAGAAGTGAAAGGAAAAGGAGAAAAGTAAAGATATACTCGTTTAGATGCAGATTTCCAAAGAATAGCAAGGAGAGGTAAGAAAGCCTTCCTCAGTGATCAGTGCAAAGAAATAGAGGAAAATAGAGGAAAACAATAGAATGGGAAAGACTAGAGACCTATTCAAGAAAATTAGAGATACCAAGGGAACATCTCTTGCAAAGATGAACACAATGAAGAACAAAAATGGTACAGACTTAACAGAAGCAGAAGATATTAAGAAGAGGTGACAAGAATACACAGAAGAACTATATAAAAGAGATCTTCATGACCCAGATAATTACAATGGTGTGATCACTCACCTAGAGCCAGACATCCTGGAATTCAAAGTCAAGGGGGCCTTAGGAAGCATCACTACAAACAAAGCTAGTGGAGGTGATGGAATTCCAGTTGAGCTATTTCAAATCCTGAAAGATGATGCTGTGAAAGTGCTGCACTCAATATGCTAGCAAATCTGGACAACTCAGCAGTGGCCACAGGACTGGCAAAGGTCAGTTTTCATTCCAATCCCAAAGAAAGGCAATGCCAAAGAATGCTCAAACTACCACACAATTGCACTCATCTCACATGCTAGCAAAGTAATGCTCAAAATTCTCCAAGCCAGGCTTCAACAGTATGAGAAGTGTGAACTTAAGCTGCGTTTAGAAAAGGAATAGGAACTAGAGATCAAATCGGCAACATTCGTTGGATCATCAAAAAAGCAAAAGAGTTCCAAAAAAAATCTACTTCTGCTTTATTAACTATGCCAAAGTCTTTTACTGTGTGGATCCCAAGAAACGCTGGAAAATTCTTCAAGAGATGAGAATACCAGACCACCTGACCTGCTTCTTGAGAAATCTGTATGTAGGTCAAGAAGCAACTGTTAGAACTTGGCATAGAACAACAGACTAGTTCCAAATCAGAAAAGGAGTATGTCAAGGCTGCATATTGTCACCCTGCTTATTTAACTTACATGCAGAGTACATCATGAGAAATGCTGGACTGGGTGAAGCACAAGTGGAATCAAGATTGCCAGGAGAAATATCAATAATCTCAGATATACAAATAACACCACCCTGATGGCAGAAAGCTAAGAAGACCTAAAGAGCCTCTTGATGAAAGTGAAAGAATAGAGTGAAAAAGTTGGCTTCAAACTCAACATTCAGAAAATTAACATCATGGCAACTGGTCCCATCACTTCATGGGAAATAGATGGGGAAACGATGACAGACTTTTCTTGGGAGGGGCCCAAAATAACTGCAGATGGTGATTGCAGCCATCAAATTAAAAGACACTTGCTTCTTGGAAGAAAATTTATGACCAACCTAGACAGCTTATAAAAAACAAGAGACATTACTTTGCCAACAAAGGTCCATCTAGTCAAAGCTATGTTTTTTCCAATAGTCATGTATGGATGTGAGAGTTGGACTATAAAGAAAGCTGAGCCCCAAAGAATTGATGCTTTTAAACTGTGCTGTTGGAGAAGACCCTTGAGAGTCCCTTGGACAGTAAGGAGATCAAACCAGTCCATCCTAAAGGAAATCAGGCCTGAATATTCATTGCAAGGACTGATGCTGAAGCTGAAACTCCAATACTTTGGCCACCTGAAGCGAAGCACTGA
This sequence comes from Bubalus bubalis, assembly GCF_019923935.1. NCBI lineage: Eukaryota > Metazoa > Chordata > Mammalia > Artiodactyla > Bovidae > Bubalus > Bubalus bubalis. Next base: position 68,326,025 of record NC_059176.1, read on the forward strand.
CTCATTTGAAAAACCCTGAAGCTGGGAAAGATTGAAGGTAGGAGAAGAAGGGGATGACAGAGGATGAAATAGTTGGATGGCATCACTGACTCAATGGACATGAGTTTGAGTAAACTCCAGGAGTTGGTCACGGACAGGGAGGCCTAGCGTGCCGCAGTCCATTGGGTCATAAAGAGTTGGACATGCCTGAGTGACTGAACTGAAGTGAACTGAAGTGTCTTTAAGTCAGTTCCTCCTAAGATTCAGAACCTATAATGGCTCAGCAAATTAGTATGTTTTACTTATATAATTGTTCTCCTAATCTAAATTAGGAGAAGGAAATGGCAACCCACTCCAATATTCTTGCCTAGAGAATCCTGTGGACAGAGGAGCCTGGGGGGCTGCTGTCCATAGGGTCGCACAGAGTCAGACACTTCTCAAGTGACTTAGCATGCATACATGCATGTAATCTACATTAATAAGACTATGTATTTCCTTGGAAACCTGCCTTTCTTCAAAATTCATGACAATCCTTTTATGGCCCATGCTGACTCACTTGTGCCAAGGTTCCTTCAAGGTGCAAGTTGTGGGTGAGGGGCCTGGTGGTGTTCTCTGAGTTTTGAGATATTTCCTTTTCTCTAATTAGCAGCCTGCTATTAGATATGTAATTTCCTGATAAAGACTAGAAGGGGGGCACTCTTTCTACTCAATTTTGATGTCTATATCAGAAGTTTTGCTCTTTTATACTTTAATAAAACTTTAACACAGAAAAACTCTGAGCGATTAAGCTTCATCACCTTGCCTGGACTGAATTCCTCTCCTCTGGAAGGCCAAGAATCCTGGCGTCTTTCACAACTCAGCAACAGCATTTCACCACCATAGTGCCAGGGGAGCCACTGGCTACTAGACTGAGGCAGCCTTGGTATGTCAACCAATGCCAATATCTACCACAACCACAGGGATCAAAGGCGGCTACTTCACTGCCAAGGTGGTGAACACCTGAGTGTCATCTGGGCTGTCTGGCTGGCTCCATCCTAGGAACTCATGCACTTGGCAAATTACAGACCCAAGGACCACAGGAGGGCCAAGGGGCATGTGTACAGACCTCATTACTGCTGACAGGGCTGGTTCCTTTGCCTCTGTTACTGCAATTCTTCAAGGCACCAAAGATAAAAGCTTGTAGAGTCCTTTTTCTGGCAGCAGGCCACCAAGGCCACAAAGGTCACCTATCACTGAGCCTCCCAGGCACCAGCAATGCCCTCCTCTCTGTACCCAGCCTAGGCCAGCTCCAAAAGGATCACAGTATGTATCACTGAAAAAAACCAGAGTGCCTGCAGCCTCAGGGGAGAAAGCTTCCCAGGAAATCACACTGCACCTTTCCTCACCTGCACAACCATTCTGCTCTAGGCCTCAGGTCAATCGCAGGAGGAATGCAGGCCTAGAACCACAGCACAGTCCACAGCAGCCTCCAAGACTCAAGGACTGTGACAGCAGTTGCAATACAGGAAATGCCAAGGGCAGAAACGAGGCCTATTGCCTTTCGCCCCTGCCACCATTCCCCTAGGTCCTTGCAACCCCTGCAGCCCACAGGGCACCCAGGAATCTCACCGACCCAAGGGCCGCAATGGCGAAGACCTCAGATCTGACCTGGGGCTCTGATAAGAAAATTTGGGAGAACGGCATTGAAACATGTATAATATCATGTATGAAACGAGTTGCCAGTCCAGGTTCGATGCATGATACTGGATGCTTGGGGCTGGTGCACTGGGACGACCCAGAGGGATGGTATGGGGAGGGAGGAGGGAGGAGGGTTCAGGATGGGGAACACATGTATACCTGTGGCAGATTCATTTTGATATTTGGCAAAACTAATACAATATTTTAAAGTTTAAAAATAAAATAAAATTAAAAAAAAAAAAGAAACCACAGAAGCTTCCTCGCTTCAGATTTCATATCACCACTGACCCAATGAGCTCACTCACAGCATGAACTGGGAGGAAACGAACCTTTTCGAGTGAAGAGCTCAAGAGCTCAGCCAGGATCTACTGTGACTCCTACCACCACTGGACAAGCCGGATGCCTCTATGCTCCAGTGCCCTTCACCACGGACCTCGCATTCCAAGAGCCACTCCAACATCTGTACATGGCCCACCCTCAGATGGGAGCCTCGCAAATGGTGGTGACCTGGCTCTTCCATGCGTGTGTGTGACACAGTCAGAGATGCCTTCACTGATAACCAGTCCCACCCTTAACCCCAAGGGAGGCAACGTGCTGGACCTCAGTTTCGATGAGGAGACGGTAGTGAGTTCTCACTCATTTTGTTCAGATTTTCCAAGGAATGCATGTGAGGGTGTCATCATCGATCCAAGCACGTGCTGGCTCGCTGCCCACCTCTGCAGGGCAGGTAGGGCCGCTCCCAGGAGGAACCAGTGACCTGGGAGTCCTCCAGCAGCCAGGGGAACTCAGAGCCCCCAGGCTTCTCAGCAAGAGGAACGGTCCCTCCATATGTACAGTCACTCAGGCAGTCCCAGGAAAGCCGAAATCCATGATACATCTTGGGGCAGGGGAAGGCATACCGTGCTCGATTATCCAGGGAGCAGTGGCAGCAACCTGGGCCTGCCACACTTCTCACCGGACTCCCCAACACCTCGAGTCAACATCTCATGAGCGGGGCTCCATTTCCTGAGTGACGGACACTCATACTTGGAAACTTCACCTGACAAGGGGACAGAAAGTACAGGCAGGCTTCAGATGTGTACCCAGCTTCTCACTAAGCAATATCGATGCCCATGGTTCCCTGAGGGAAGACCTTTTCTGCTTCCCAACTGCAGTATCCCTTATGTACGACTGGATACCTATGTGTTGGCACGAGTGCAGAAAGTTACGTTCATGTGACCGTGGATGTCTGTCTGACTGAGTGCAAGCATGTGGGGAGACTAGATGTGGGTCTGAGTACTCGTGTTCTAGTGTACCAACAAGGATGTGCTCTCAGGATTCTGGGTCCCTCTGGAACTCTTTCCGTGTATTTCCGTGTCTCAGAGCCCCTGTGCAAAGGCCTTGGTGTCTGAACATGCACGTCTTCTCCATGGAGACCTGAACTCCCACCCTCCCACAAAACACCGTGCAAAATTACACTGAGGGGTTGCCACTGAGGGGTTACACTGGACTCCTCATCTACATGACCCATGGCGTCTGACCAAAGCACAGGAACCTGACCACCTAAGGTCCCCTTGCAGAGCATCTGTGTGAATGTCCCTTATCCTGAGACTACCCCAGCTACTACTACAGCTCAGGTGTCCTTGCCGCAAGTCCCACCTCCTCCCTGAACAAGGATACTTTCCGAAGGCCTAGAGTGTAGTTAACTTGGCCTTGGGCCAGATACACCCCACCATACCCTCTCAGAGCAAAAGAATACAGGGCATGTGCCTCTTCCTGTGCAATTAGTCCAGTTAATCTCTGGGGCTCTGCTGGAAAGTGCAAGACAAGAAGTGGTCATCCTCAGGTACCAGGATCCAGGGGTCACTCCCACAGAAATGAGGCCCCTTTCCTGGCCAGATTATGCTCAGATCCACAGCCTGCAGGGTCCTGGGCACCAACTACACCCTAGAGAAAGCTCCCATAATGCAAGACTTGGTCGAAATTGAACTCCTCCTGCCCCCAAGGGTGACTCACCCACATCAGAAGCCTCCAGGGGCTCTACTCACACAGGGACAATTAGCACTCAGCAAGATCCACAGGAAGCAGGTGGCTTTGATTATTGCAACACCATGCCATTCCGCCTGGCAGCTTGTCTCTACCATGCCAAGACCACCAAGTGCTCACAGATCACTAAGGCTGCTTCCAGGAAGACTCCAGAAAAACAGGCAGGAGAAGACCTTGGATTTGCCAGGTTTCCCACCATCATGTGTGGGGAGCCAATGGCTACTACATTGAAGCAGCTTGGTATGCCAACCAATGCCAGATCTCTACCATAACCATGGTCTTCCAAGGGTGATATGTCACTGCCAGGGTGGTGAACACCTGGTGTGGGATCTGGGCCTTCTTGTTGGCCCCATTCTTCAGGAACTCATACACCTTGCAAATTCCAGTCCCAAGGGCTAAAGGGGGGCCAAGGGGCATGTGCACATACCTTATTACCACCCAGAAGGCTGGCTCCTAGGCCTCATTACTGCAACTCTTCAAAGCACCAAAGATACAGTTTGAAAGACCTTTTTCTGGCATCAGGCCAGCAAGGCCACAAAGGTCACTATCACTGAGCCTCCCAAGCACCAGCAATGCCCTGTCCTCTGCACCCAGCCATGAGCAGCTTCAAAAGGACCACAGTACATATTATTGCAAACACAAAAACAGTGCCTGAATCTCAGGGGACAGATTGTCCCAGGAAATCACATTGCACCTTTCCTCACCTGCACAACCATTCTTCTCTGGGCCTCTGGCCAACCCACAGGAGGAATGTATGGCTAGGATCACCTCACAGTCCACAGTGTCCTGCAAGGCTCAACACTGTGACAGGAGTTGCAATATAGGAACTGCCAAGAACAGAAACTAGGCCTATTTCCTTTCGCCCCTGCCAATGTTCCACTAGGTCCCTGCAACCGCTACAGCACACAGGCCACTCAGGAATCTCACCAACCCAAAGGGCTACAATGGCAAGGGCCTCAGATCTGACCTGGAGCTCCAATCAGAAATCACAGAAGTTTCCTTGCTTCAGCTTCCACATCAGCACAGCCCCAACTAGTGCACTCACGGCAGGAACCAGGATGAAATGTGCCTTTTCAAGTCAAGAGCTCAATGGGACCAGGCCAGGATCTACTGCGACTCCTATCGCCATTGAACAAGCCTCTTCTGCTCCTCAGTGGCATTCACCATGAAGCTCTCATTCCAAGAAGACTGCTCAAACACCTGTACATGCCCACCCTCTGACAGGAGCCTCGCAAGTGGTGGTGACCCCAGTGCTCTATGCATGTGTGTGACACAATGGAAGCTGCCCGCACTTCTAACTAGTCCTGCCCTTAGCCCCAGAGGAGACAACATGCTAGACCTTGTTTCGATGAGGAGATGATATCAATTTTTCACTCATTTTGTTCAGATTTTCCAGGGAACACATGCGAGGGTGCCATCATCGATCCAAGCACCTGCTGGTTTGCTGTACACTTTAGCCAGGAAGGAAGGCCAGCCCCCAGAAGGAGCAAGTGACCTGGGAGTCCCCCAGCAGCTGGGGGAACTCAAAGCTCCTAGGCTTCTCAGCAAGAAGAACAGTCCATCTAAACTTACAGCTACTCAGGCAGTCCCAGGAAACTGTAAATCCATGACTCATCTTGGGGCAGACGAAGGCATTCCATGCTCAGTGATCCAAAAAGCAGAGGTAGCAACCTGGGCCCTCCACACTTCTTTTTGGACTCCTTTGCACCTTGAATCACCACCTCATGGGCAGGGCTTTGTATCCTGGGTGACCTGGCAACATCACCTGACAAGGGGACAGAAAGCACAGGCAGGCTTCAGATGTGTTGCCTCGTTCTCGCTGAACAATACTGATGCCCATGGTTCTCTGGGGGAAGTTCTGGATCTGAGCCCCAACTGTCTTGATCCCTTACATATGACTGGATACCTGTGTGTCACCAGGAGTATAGGAAATTAGTTTCAAGTGCCTGTTGGTGTCTGTCTCTCTGAAAGCCATGCGTGGCCAGGGGATTCAATGTGGGGCTGAGTGCATGTGTTCTGGTCTACCAACGAAGATATACTCTCAGGATTCTGGGTATGCCTCTGGAACTCCTGGAGGTCTCTGTGTCAGAGCCCCTTTGCAAAGGCCTCAGTGCCTGAATAGGCATGACTTCTCCACAGAGCCCTGACATCCTGCCGTCACACAAAATGGCAGATGAAGCATGCCGCCTTCAACAAGCCCCATGCAATATTCATCCAGAGGGCCTGCTGAAATAGGCTCTGGGCTCCTGATCCCCATGACACCCACCCTCTGATCAAAGCACATGGACCAGACCACTCAAGGTCGCCCTGCAGAGCATCTGTGTGACTGCCATCTACCCTGAGACCATGCCAGCTTCTACTACAGCTGAGGTGTCCTTGCCCACAAGTCCCCCTTCCTTCAGGAACAAGGGTACTTGCCCCGAGAAGCTTCAGGTGGCTCATTGTACACCTCGGTAGGGCAGGCAGCACAGCTCCCAGGAGGAGCCAGTGAGCCTGGGAGTCCTCTAGCAGCTAGGCGATTCAAAGCCCCCAGGCTTCTCAGTAAGAGGATCAGTCCATCCACATTTACAGCTACTCAGGCAATCCCATGGAACCCATGGAACCCTTAATCCAAAAGGGGGAAAGTGTAGCCTCCACAGTGATCGAAAAAGCTGTGGCAGCAACTTGGGCCTGCCACACTTCTGACAAGACTCCCTTGAACCTCGAGTCAATCAGTACATGGAACTCTTTAAGGCCCCTGCAAGATACCCATGAGTATCCCTCTTCAGGCATCAGGCCACCAAGGCCACAAAAGTCTCCTGAGGACCAGCAGGCCCTCTCTTTTGCAGGGAGCCAAGGGCACCTTCAAGGGGACCAAGGTATCCTTGGAAACACAAAGACAGTGCCTGCAGCCTCAGGGCGATAGTTCATCCCAGGAAATCACACTGCAAATTTCCTCACCTGCTGTATGCTTTTCCTAGGTACTCTGGCTAACCCACAGGAGGAATGCAGAGCTGGTACCTCACCACACTCCACGGTGGCCTCCACCGATCAAGCACTGTGCCGAGAGATGCAATATAGGAGTTGCTAACTGCAGAAATGAGGCCTATTGCCTTTCATCAATGCCACTGGTCCACCAGGTCGCTGCAACTGCCGCAGCCAACCACACCCTCAAGGATCCTACCACGCCCTCAAGAATCTTAAAAACCCAAAGGGCCGCAATGACGAGGGCCTCAGATCTGGCCTGGGGCTGCAATCAAGAAACCACTATAGCTTCCTTGCTTTGGCTTCCACATCAGCACAGCTCCAACTACTGCACTCACAGCAGGAACTGGGGCGAAACACACCTGTTCTAGCCAAGAGCTCAATGGGCCTAGGCCAGGATCGACTGCAACTCCTACCACCAACTGCCAAGCTGGCAGCCTCCTCTGCCCCTCACAGTCATTACCAAGGACCTGGCACTCTGAAGTCCACTCAAATGCCTGTCCACAGCCCACCCTCAGATGGGAGCCTCACAAATTGTGGTGACCGGGGTGCTGTGTGCATGTGTGTGACACAGATGTAGCTGGCCCTCATGCTAACTAGCCCCTCCCATAGCCCCATGGGCAGCAACGTGCTGGACCTCAGTTTCGATGAGGAGACGGTAGTGAGTTCTCACTCATTTTGTTCAGATTTTCCAAGGAATGCATGTGAGGGTGTCATCATCGATCCGAGCACGTGCTGGCTCACTGCCCACCTCCGGAGGGCAGGCAGGGCCGCTCCCAGGAGGAGCCAGTGACCTGGGAATCCCCCAGAACCTGGGGGAACTCAGATTCCCCAGGCTTCTCAGCAAGAGGAAGTCCCCCCATACTTACAGCCACTCAGGTAGTCCCAGGGTGATCCTAAAAGAACTGGCAGCAACCTGGGCCCGCCACACTTCTCGCCGGACTCTCTTGCACCTCGAGTCACCTTTATGGGCGGGGCTTCGTCTCCTGGGTGACAGACAATCATGCCTGGCAACTTCACCTGTCAAGGGGACAGAAAGCACAGGCAGGCTTCACATGTGTACCCGGTCTCTCACTGGGCAACATCGATGCGCTTGCTTCATGCAGAGGGAAGGCCTGTATCTGCTACCCAACTGTATTGATCCCTTACATACGACTGGATACATATCTGTCAATAGAGTGCAGGAAATTAGGTTCAAGTACCTGTGGGTACAGCTCTGACTGAGCACGCATGGCTGGTGGGGGATTTGATGTGGGGCTGAATGTCCTCTAGAACTCCTTCTGGGTATCTCTGTGTCTCAAAAGTCCCCATGCAAAGGCCCTGGTATCTGAATACACGTGCCATGTCCATGGAGTCATACTGCTGTTGTCCCCTGGCTTCAGTCCACCAGCCCTCCGCAACCACTGCAACCCACCAGGCACTCAGGACTCTCACCAAATCAAAGGGCTGCAATGGCAGGGTCCTCAGATAGGGCCTGGGGTTCCAACTAGAAACCACAGAAGCTTCCTCACTTTGACCTCGACATCAGCACAGCCACAACTATGGCACTCAGAGCAGGAACTGCGTCAAAAATACACCTACTCAAACCAGATCCCACCTGCGTGGCTGGGATCTATTCTGACTCCTACTACCTGCAGCCACGCTGGCCTCCTCTCCACTCAGTCAGTCATGTCCGGCTCTTTGTGACCCCATGAAATGCTATTTACTAGGTTTCTCTGTCCTTCATCATCTCCTGTAGTTTTCTCAAATCCTTGTCCATTGAGATAGTGATGCCATCCAACCATCTCATCATCTTTTGTCCCCTTCTCCTCCTGCCTTCAATGTTTCCCAGAACAGGGTCTATTCCATTGTGTCGGCTCTTCTCATTAGGTGGCCAAATTACTGGAGCTTCAGCTTCGGCATCAGACCTTCCAGTGAATATTCAGGATTGATTTCCTTTAGGATTCATTGGTTTTTCCTTGTAGTCTGAGGCACTCTCATGAGTATTTTCTGATACCATGGTACAAAAGCGTCAAATCTTCAATGCTCAGCCTTCTTTATGGTCCTAGTCTCACATCCATACACGACTACCAGAAAAACTATCGCTTTGAGTATATGGACCTTTGTCAGCAAATGATGTCTCTAATCATTAGTATGCTGTCTAATTTTGTCATTGCTTTTCTTCCAAGGAGCAAGCACCTTATAATTTCATGGCTTCAGTCACCAGCCACAGTGATTTGGAGCCCAAGAAAGTGAAGTCTGTCACTGTTTTACTGTGCACGGTACCAGAGCTAGACCCAGTTTTCCCCATAGTTAGTCCCACCCATCAGGAAGCTTCCACAAGCCGCTTACCGTCACCCATCATAGAGAAGATAGAAAGAAAACTATAATCACATAAAACTAACCAAATTGATCACATGTATCACAGTCTTGTCTAATTCAGTGAAACTATGAGCCATGCCTTGTAGGGCCACCCAAGATGGATGGGTCATGGTGGCCAGTTCTGACAAAATGTGGTCCACTGGAGAAAAAAATTATAAACTCCTTTGGCTTCTTGTGTTTAGAATCCAGGGAACAATAGGAAAAGGGGAAAAGGTATGACACTGAAAAATGAACTCCCCAAGTCAGTAGGTGCCCAATATGCTACTGTAGAAGAGTGGAGAAATAGCTCCAAAGCAATGAAGAGGCTGACCCACAATGGAAACATCTAATTGTGGATGTGTCTGGTGGTGAGTAGTCCAATGCTGTAAAGAACAATATTGCAAAGGAACCTGGAATGTTAGATCCACAAATCAAAGTAAATTGGAATTAGTCAAACAGGAGATAGTTAAGAATGAACATCAACATTTTAGGAATCAGTGAACTAAAATGGATGGGAATGGGTGAATAATACAGATGACCATTATATCTACTACTGTGGGCAAGAATCCCTTAGAAGAAATGGAATAGCCCTCGTGGTCAATAAAAGAATTCAAAATGCAGTACATGGGTGCAATCTCAAAAACAACACAATGATCTTAGTTCATTTCTAAGGCAAACCATTCAATAGCACACTAATCCAAGTCTATGCCTCAATCACAAATGCCAAGGAAGATGAAGTTCAATGGTTCTATGAAGACTCACACCTTCTATAACTAAAAGGACACCAAAAAAAGATGTCCTTTTCATCATAGGGGACTGGAGTGCAAAAGAAGGAAGTCAAGAGAGACCTGGAATAACAGGCAAGTTTAGTCTTGTAGTACAAAATGAAGCAGGGCAAAGGCTAACACAGTTTTGCCAAGAGAACACGATGCTCATAGCAAACACCCTCTTCCAGTAACACAAGAGAAGACTCTACACACGGACAACTCCAGACTGTCAAATCTGAAATAAGATTGATTTCATTCTTTGCAGGTGAAGTTGGAGAAGCTCTAGACAGTCAGCAAAAACAAGACCGGGAGCTGACTGGGACAGAAAATGAACTCAAAAAAGAAAGAAAGAAAGAAAATGAAGTCATTGCAAACTTTAGACTTAACTGGAGAAAGTACAGAAAACCACTAGGCCATTCAGGTATGACCTAAATCAAGTATCTCATGATTATACAATGGACGTGACAAATAGATTCAGGGGATTAGATCTGATAGACAGAGTGCCTGAAGAATTATGGACAGAATTGATACTTTTGAACTGTGGTGTTGGAGAAAACTCTTGAGAGTCTCTTGGACTGCAAGAAGATCAAACCAATCAATCCTAAAGGAAATTGGTCCTGAATATTCATTGGAAGAACTTTTGCTGAAGCTGAAACTCCAACCCTTTGGCCACCTGACGTGAGGAACTGATTCACTGGAAAAGACCCTTATGCTGGGAAAGACTGAAGGCAGGCGGAGAAGGGGACGACAGAGGATAAGATGGATATGAGTTTGAGTAAGCTCTGGGAGTTGGTGATGGACAGAGAAGCCTGGCGTGCTGCAGTCCATGGGGTCGCCAAGAACCAGACACAACTGAGTGACTGAACTGAAGTGAATCTAATGAAAAAATCTTCAGTGAACACTACTACAAACAACTTCATCAACAAGGACAACAAATATAGGGAAAATGGATTGTTTGACTTCCAAAGTTGCCAAATTATGATATGCATAATGTCCAATTTTCAATATAAAAGTACTAGAATACTGGAAATTCAAAGAAACATGCATGTCTCTCACAAAGAAGGAAAAATTAAGAACAAGCAATAGAAACTCAAAGTCAAGACACTGGACTCAACATAGAAATATTTTAAATCAGTTACTTTAAATATGCTGCAAAAGGTAATGGAAAGTAGTTTTAAGAACCAGATGATTCCAACAAACACTATCTCATGAAATAGGTACGTCAATCAAGGGACAGAAAATTTTCAAACAAAATCAAGTAGAAATTCTGGAGTTGAAAGCATAATTACAAGTATTAAAAAACTCACAAAAAGGCCTCCATGACAAATTTGGACAAAAAAAAAAAAAAACTAAAAAATGTAATTGTTCAAATTATCCAGTTATAGGAAGAGAAAATTTATTTTTTAATAGACACAGCCTAAAAGTAATATGAGGCCAGTGTACTAAAATACACATAGCAAGAGTCAGAGAAAAAGAAAGGAATGAGCAGAAACTATAAAGAGACACAGATGTATAGAACAGTCTTTTGGACTCTGTGGGAGAGGGAAAGGGCAGGATGATTTGGGAGAATGGCATTGAAACATGTATAATATCATATAAGAAATGAATCGCCAGTCCAGGTTCGATGCAGGATACAGGATGCTTGGGGCTGGTGCACTGGGATGACCCAGAGGGAAGATACAGGGAGGGAGGTGGGTGGGGGTTTCAGGATGAGGAACATGTGTACACCCGTGGCGGATTCATGCTGATGTATGGCAAAACCAACACAATACTGTAAAGTAATTAGCCTCCAATTAAAACAAATAAATTTAAATTAAAAAAAGGAAGTGTACATAAACTTAAAAAAAGTATTCATTTGATTATAAAAAATTAAAAAAAAAAGAAATAATAGACAAAACTGCCCAAAGTTGATGAAAAATCACAAACTTAAGAAGTCCATATAGGATAAATTCAAACAGATTCATAAACTGTTCAAATAGAAAGACAAAACAGCAATAGAGAAGATGCAGAAGTGATCTTCAGAAAAACAAAAGTGGTTTCTCATCATACCACATGGTTTCAGAAGGCAGTAGGATGGCATTTTCAATGTTCTGAAACAAAAAGTTATTCAACTGGGAGTTCTTGATCTGATAATAATGCTCTAAAAAAAATGAAGGAGAAATTAAGACATTCTCAGATTTACAAAGACTGAGAATGTTCTTTAACAGTAAATTTGCCCCATAAGAAATGTCTAAGGGAATCAATCTTAAATGAATGTACAATATACAATAACTTAAATCTGCATCAAGAAATACATAACATCAGTAAAGGCAAATATAAAAGCCAGTATTAATATATCTTTGTAACTCTTTTCCTATATGATGTTTAAATAAAGGCATAAAACAAAAACCATCTACCTGTGGTGATGAGTGCATAAGTATGAAGACATAATTTGTGACAATGACAACATATAGGGGAAATGGAGCAATGTTTTTGTTGCCACAAAAATTTTATGCATTATTGAAATTAAATTGTTATTAATCATAACTACTTTATTATAAATTAAGAAGTTAATTGTTGTGCCCAGGGCAACGACTAAGAAAATAACTTAAAAATATATAGTAAAAACAGGAAATAAAGAATTTAAAATGGTACTCTCAATAATACCTATTTCACAGAAAATATGCAATATTGAAGACAAAAAAAAAATACAGAAAAAATGAACAGCAAAATAGTAGTTGTCCTCCTTTATCAGTAATTACTTTAAACAGAGATGGTTTAAAATTTGTAAGTGAAAGGCAGAGATTGGCAAAATGGATTAAAAACATGATCCAACTATATGTTATCTGCAAGAGACATACTTCCGATTCAAAGACACAGATTGGTTAAAAATTAAAGCATGAAATAAATATTTCATATAATATGTAACCAAAAGACAGCTAGAGTGACTATTCCAATATCAGACAAAAGTTGAAAGTTTTGTTTTGTCTTCAAACAAAAATTGTTACATGGGTCAATTAAACATTGATAAAAAAGTCAAATACATTAAGAAGATAAAGCAATGATAAACATTTACACATCTAACAACAAAGTCCCAAAATATATGAAGCAAAATTGCACAGAATTGAAGAAACAGAAAACTCTACAATATTTGGATACTTTTAATGTCTTGCTTTTAATAAGCAACAGAACAATTAGAAGAATGATCATTATGGAAATAGAATACTTGAACAACCATAAACCAACTACAGTGAACAGACTTACACAGAACACTCCACCTAAAATCAAATGATTATACATTTTTCTCAAGTGCATAAGGAACATACTCCATAAAAGACCAGATATAACACCAAAAATAAGTTTAAATAAATTTTAAAACACTGAAATTGTACAGACTATGTTCACTGATCACAATGGAATTAAACTAGAAATCAGTAATGGAAAGAAATTTAGATGATTTCACACGTAAGTAGAAATTAAGAAACAAGTTCCTAATAAAAATGAATCAAGTAGGACATTCTCAGGGAAAATTATTAAATTTTTGAGATGAATGAAAATTAACACACAACATTCCAAAATTTATGAGATACCACAAGCAGTACTTGAGGAGAAAATTTTATAGCTGTTGAGATTTACATTTAAAAAAGAAAGATTTCAAATCAGTAATCTACCTTAAGAAGCTAGAAAAAGAAAAGAAAATCAAACATAAAGAAAGAAAGAAAAGAAAGATTAGAATAAAAAATGATACAGACTAAAGATTGAAACAAGCAACTGAATAAAAAATAAAAATCAATGAAACCAAAAATCAATTTCTTGAAAAATTCAACAAAATTCAAAATGTTTTAGCTAAACTGACCAGAGGAAATGAATGACCTTGCTAGTTTGTAGAAAAATGAATATATAAATTACAATACATAAATAAATAAATATAACAAAACAACTATTAAAGAATTTGTGAAAATATATTTGTCAAAAGAAAAAGCGAGTTTACTCATTTCACAAGTATTAAACATCAGGCCCTAGGTAACACAAAAACCTGTGTAATCATGCCAAGGAATATAGACTATTTTTCTTAACTGATGGATGTTTCAATTTTAACAAGAAATAATGATTATTTATTTAATATATGAAATTTTACTACACTTGATTAACCCAACCTAGTATGTTTTGTGAGATTAATGCAATATGGAAAATTGAAATTTTTTTTTTTACAAAAAACTGAAGCTTTTTATCATTTAAAATCTTCAAGGCCTTAGAAAGAGTTCGGAAAGTATAAAGTATAATTTTTCAGATTGAAAAAGGAAACATCCTAATTAAAGTCAAATGTGGCTCAGCTGGTAAAGAATCTGCCTGCAATGTGGGAGACCTGGGTTTGATCCCTGGGTTGGGAAGATCCCCTGGAGAAGGGAAAGGCTACCCACTCCATTATTCTGGCCTGGAGAATTCCATGGACTGTACAGTCCATGGGGTCACAAAGAATCAGACACAATTGAGCACCTTTCATTTTCAACATTTAGAAGAAGAGTAATAATAACCCGTAACAATCTTATGGATCTGACCAAAATGATCTAACAATGATGATCTCAATCATGGGGTCAACATTCTGAAACCATAATATGTTAAGAAAACTCCCAAGCACAGTTTAATTTCACCAAAGGATATTTCACGGCAACAAGAAAATGTATAAAACAACAATTTTCCAAGATTCTGTATTTGTCAGTTTACCTAAAACTCAGATAAAAGAAAACCTAAAATTTGGAAATGAGGCTAGAGGCAATCACTAAAGAAAAGGACACATCATGAAGATATTATCCAGTAAGCCACTGAACAGATGAACACATACTTCAGGGTATGGCACAGTGCACAAGACATATGAATTTTAAAGGATCCTGGTACAGTTACTCACCCCTATTCTCTGAAGTAGAGGCCCTCATTTCAGTCCTTCTACCTCAGAAAAGCGTAGCAGAAAAAAATAAAAACAAACAAAAAGAAAAAAAAGACATAGTCTCAAAAATATTCAAGAGTAAAAATAACAAAGCACTAATACTGTCAAAACTCACTGTCAAAATTTATTAGTCATGCAATGTTCCCTTCTTCCAGCCCAACCACAAATGATGCTTTCAGTACCCATTACAGTTGCTCAACCCTTTCTTACTTCAACATCCCCCCCCCCTCATTTATTACTCAAGAACAATTTCTTTAAAAAGTTCTGTCTACAACTGTGTTCAAAATGAAGCAAGTCTTGGGTCACTTAGCATATCTACATGTCTCATAAGAGGCATGAGTATGTAGAATAGGATGACTTGCTCTGGAAGAAAGAAAAGGCATGCTCACAGCAGTGTTATGTAGTCAAAGCCAGGCTCTGAGGTTCTTATTTGTCCGGTTACAGGGGCATTTATCTGGACCTCAGATTGACATCTGGAATGAGTCCCTCAGCATCCTCAGACAGTTTTTCTCATCATCGATCCAGACAAGCACCCTCCCAACAAATAAGCATTTTCATAGCCAGGCTCATTTCCTTCAGGCTTACGTACTGTGTTGTTAACAAAAAACAATACATATACAGAATACAATTTGTTTAGTATTTGAACAATAGAACCCTCAGAGCACAAAAGGCACACCGCCATGGATTTCTCTGTATAAAATTAAAATCTACTGAGAACATCCAAAACAACTAAGTCAACTAAAATTTCGAGGAGTAGTGAGGTGAAAGTGTTAGTTTCCCAGTGGAGTCTGACTCTTTGACACCCGCTTGGCTCCTCTGTTTGCAGAATTCTCCAAGCAAGAATATTGCAGTGGGTAGTCATTCTCTTCTCCAGGGGACCTTCCTGACCCAGGGGTCAAATCTGTGTTTCCTGCATAGCAGGAAGGTTCTTTCTCATCTGAGCCATAGTGGGGTAGCATTTGTAAATTAAGTAGCAAATAAGGTTTGATTATAGTGGAAATATGAGTTGAAATATCTAAATTCTGAAATGCTAGTAACAGATAAATATTTTGGCACATTTAAATTTCACTAAAAGGTTATTTTCACACATAATAAAATGGTATAAAAATGTAATCTATCAATGATTCTTAAATGTTAACCAAGTTATTTTCTTTAATAGAGGGAAAAATAATGAAGATTCCATTAACAAAGTAGATATATCTATGGGGGAAAATTTATCATAAAAATATGCTCCCTGGGCACCTGAAAAAATGAGCTCATTTCTTGAATTTGTGACATCACTGGCCCGAACACAGACCAAAATTTCAATAGCACCAGAGTAGCTGCTCACCTTTCCTCCCTGAAGTATGTTAACTTGTTCTAGCCTTTGACCTGCAGCAAAACATCACATAGGATACAAATCAGATCAGAAAAATGCAAGAAATTATTTTAAAAATCAATAGAACAATTGGTTCTATAATAATTATTTATTGTACAGGCATCCTCGCATTTCTAGTCCTCACCAAACAAATCAAAATTCCTTGCTCCTTTATCATCTCTGTCATTTCATTTCTTCATTTATTTCCTCTCTGAACTCTTCATTCTGCAGTCAATAATCCTCTCTACCACTCTATGTAAATTAGTAACATAGCAGTTATCTTTTAAACTGAGAAATTCTAAAGTTATATTACACCCAATATAGATTTTGTGAAATGCCTTGTGATGGGTCAAATAAAAAGGATGTTTGTTGTGAGACCCATATTCTGGAAGTAAGAGATAAGAACTCTGAAAATCTATTACAAACATGTTGAACAAATGGACCAATGGCAAGAATAGAAAAATAGAGGAGACACTTCATAAGATAAATGGAAATTATTTACAAAAAGAATCAAATGGAAAAAGACTTTAGAGAGGGGTAAGACCTTAGTGGCTCGGAGAAGGCAATGGCACCCCACTCCATTGTTCTTGCCTGGAGAAGCTGAGGGACGGGGGAGCCTGGTGGGCTGCCGTCTATGGGGTCGCACAGAGTCAGACATGACTGAAGCGACTTAGCAGCAGTAGCAGCAGCAAGACCTAAGTGGAATTAAGATGGAGTAATATTGGCCTGTCTTGTCTCAACATGGAATTTAGGAGGAGTACATCAATAACTAAACACAGGTCTCTGAAGGATAAAGGTGTGCAAGTAAACTGGAGAACTCAAATTGAAAGGTAAAATGAACTGGACCCTAGATACTATGTAATGTTTGATTCCATTTAAATGGCACTCGGTAAAAGAAAAAACCTGTGTGATCGCTCACCTAGAGCCAGACATCACGGAATGTTAAGTCAAGTGGGCCTTAGAAAGGATCACTACGAACAAAGCTAGTGGAGGTGATGGAATTCTAGTTGAGCTATTTTAAATTCTGAAAGATGATGCTGTGAAAGTGCTGCACTCCATATGCCAGCCAATTTGGAAAACTCAGCAGTGGCCACAGGACTGGAAAAGGTCAGTTTTCATTCCAATCCCAAAGAAAGGCAATGCAAAGAATGCTCAAACTACCACACAATTGCACTCATCTCACACGCTAGTAAAGTAATGCTCAAAATTCTCCAGGCCAGGCTTCAGCAATACGTGAACCGTGAACTTCCTGATGTTCAAGCTGGTTTTAGAAAAGGCAGAGGAACCAGAGATCAAATTGCCAACATTCGCTGGATCATGGAAAAAGCAAGGGAATTCCAGAAAAACATCTATATCGGCTTTATTGACTATGTCAAAGCCTTTGATTGTGTGGATCACAATAAACTGTGGAAAATTCTCAAACAGATGGGAATACCAGACCACCTAACCTGCCTCTTGAGAAACCTATATGCAGGTCAGGAAGCAACAGTTAGAACTGGACATGGAACAACAGACTGGTTCCAAATAGGAAAAGGAGTACATCAAGGCTGTATATTGTCACCCTGCTTATTTAACTTATGCAGAGTACATCATGAGAAACGCTGGACTGGAAGAAGCACAAGCTGGAATCAAGAATGACGGGAGAAATATCAATAACCTCAGATAGGCAGATGACACCACCCTTATGGCAGAAAGTGAAGAGGAACTAAAAAGGCTCTTGATGAAAGTGAAAGAGTAGAGTGAAAAAGCTGGCTTAAAGCTCAACATTCTGAAAACAAAGAGCATGGCATCTGGTCCCATCACTTTATGGGAAATAGATGGGGAAACAGTGCAAACAGCGTCAGACTTTATTTTGGGGGGCTCCAAAATCACTGCAGATGGTGACTGCAGCCATGAAATTAAAGGACGCTTACTCCTTGGAAGGAAAGTTATGGCCAACCTAGATAGCATATTCAAAAGCAGAGACATTACTTTGCTAACAAAGGTCCGTCTAGTCAAGGCTATGGTTTTTCCAGTAGTCATATATGGATGTGAGTTGGACCGTGAAGAAAGCTGAGCATCGACAAATTGATGCTTTTGAACTATGGTACTGGAGAAGACTCTTGAGAGTCCCTCGGACTGCAAGAAGATCCAACCAGTCCACTCTAAAGGAGATCAGTCCTGGGTGTTCTTTGGAAGGAATGATGCTAAAGCTGAAACTCCAGTACTTTGGCCACTTCATACGAAGAGTTGACTCATTGGAAAAGACCCTGATGCTGGGCGGGATTGGAGGCAGGAGAAGGGGACGACAGAGGATGAGACGGCTGGATGGCACCACTGACTCGATGGACATGAGTTTAAGTGAACTCCGGAGTTGGTGATGGACACGGAGGCCTGGCGTGCTGTAGTTCATGGGGTCGCAAAGAGCTGGACATGACTGAGTGACTGAACTGAAATGAAAAGACAAAACCTGGTCCCCTGGAGAAGGAAACGGCAACCCACACCATTATTCTTGCCTGAAAAACCCCATGGACAGTGTGAAAAGGCAAAACGATATGACACCAGATGAGCCCCCCAAGTTGGAAGGTATCCAATATGGTACTGGGGAAGAGCAGAGGGCAATTACTAATAACTCCAGAAAGAATGAAGCAATTGGGTGAAAGCAGAAATGATGCTCAGTTGTGGATATATCTGGTGGTCAAAGTAAAATCTGACGTGGTACGCATTACTGCACAGGAACCTGAAAGGTTAGGTCCATGGATCAAGGTAAATTGGACATGGTCAAGCAGATGACAAGATTAAACATTGATGTCTTTAGGAATCAGTGAATTAAAATGGATGGGAATGGAGAAATTTAATTCAGATGACCATTAAATCTACTGCTGTGGGCAAGAATTCCTTGGAAGAAATGGATTAGCCCTCAAAGCACACACCTTTCTCCAGCAACACAAGAGATGACTCTACACAGACATCACCAGGTAGTCAATACTGAAATCAGACTATGTTCTTTGCAGTCAGAGATGAAGAAGCTCTATAGTCAGTAAAAACAAGACCTGGAGCTGACAGTGGCTCAGATCATGAGCTCCTTATTGCAAAATTCAGGCTTAAATTGAAGAAAGTATGGAAAACCACTAGACCATTCAGGTATGACCTAAATCAAATACCTTATTATACAGTGGAGGTGATGAATAGATTCAAGGAATTAGATCTGGTAGACAGAGTTCCTGAAGAACTATTCATGCAGGTTCATAACATTGTACAGGAGGCAGTGACCAAAGCTGTCCCAAAGAAAAAGATGCAAGAAGGCAAAGTGATTGCCTGAGGAGGCTTTACAAATAGCTAAGGGGATAAGAGAAGTGAAAGGCAAGGGAGAAAGGGATATACCCAACTGAATGCAGAGTTCAGAGAATAGCAAGGAGAGATAAGAAGACCATCTTAAATGAACAATGCAAAGAATACAGGAAAACAATAGAATGGAAAGGACCATAGATCTTTTCAAGAAAATACTTGTTGGAGACATCAAGGGAACATTTTATGTAAGAATGGACACGATAAAGGACAGAAACAGTAAAGATCTAAGAGAAGCAGAAGAGATTAAGAAAAGGTGATAAGAATACAAAGAAGAACTGTACAAGAAAAGTGTTAATGATTCAGAAAGCCATGATGGTGTGGTCACTCACCTATAACTGGACAACCTGGAGTGTGAAGTCAAGTGGACCTTAGGACGTATCAATACAAACAAAGCTAGTGGAGGTGATGGAACTCCAACTGAGCTATTTAAAATCCTGAAAGATGATGCTGTCAAAGTGCTGCACTCAATATGTCAGCCAATCTGGAAAACTCAGCAGTGGCCACAGGACTGGAAAACGTCAGTTTTCATTCTAATCCCAAAGAAAGGCAATGCCAAAGAATGCTGAAACTACCACACAATTGCATGCATCGCACACAGTAGTATTTTCTTGGGCTCCAAAATCACTACAGATGGTGAGTGCAGCCATGAAATTAAAAGACGCTTGCTTCTTGGAATTAAAACTATTACAAACCTAGACGGCATATTAAAAAGCAGAGACATTACTTTGCCAACAAAGGTTTGTATAGTCAAAGCTACGGTTTTTCCAGTGGTCATGTATGGATGTGAGAGTTATACTATAAAGAATCCCAGTACCTGAAGAATTGATGCTTTTGAACTGTACTGTTGGAGAAGACTCTTGAGAGTCCCTTGGACTGCAAAGAGATCGAACCAGTCCATCCTAAAGGAAATCAACCCTGAATATTCATTGGCAGCACTGTTGATAAAGCTGAAGCTCCAATACTTCGGCCACCTGGTACAAAGAGATGACTGATTGGAAAAGACCTTGAGGCTGGGAAAGACTGAAGGCAAAAGAAGGGGGCAGCAGAGGATACAATGGTTAGATAGCATTACTGACACAATGGATACGAATTTAAGAAAACTCCACCAGATAATGGAGAACAGAAGAGCCAGGCGTGCTATAGTCCATGGAATTGCAAAGAGCCGGATACGACTTAAGTGACTGAACAACAAAATCAAAAGGCAGAACTTTAGAAACAGCGATTACAAGAGACTGAAGAGCAGAAGGAGGGATTGACTATAAAGGAGAAACACAAGGGGATTTTAGGGGTAATGGACGCACCCCCTCCCCGACACACATCATGACTGTGGTGCTAGATATACTATTCTATACCTTTGCCAAAACCCACAGAAGTACACGTGACAAATGGTGTATTATAAAGTACATAAAATTAAAATTATGTAAGAGGTACAAACATAATATTGAAAAAATGCTAGCACAGAACACTGGGCCAGTATTCATGTATCCTCTCCACTTTCTCAAGTTTTGAGTCTATATATGTGTTAGTAGGCACACACTCAAAGGAATACCATTTAGTAAGAAATCAGATACTCAGATATCAAATGTTGAATACACGCAGAACTGGTAGCATTCAAAGCTACCCAAACTGTGAATAACACTAAAAATAAGTAAGTTAAGTCTTCCCTTACTTGCTTAGAATAGAAATATAGTACTGTTCAACAACAGTCATTTTGTTTCTCATTTTATTCAGATTTTTCACAATGTATATATACATGATCCAGACATTTTCATTTAAAAAGACACCTTTTACTGTTCGCCTGTGAGAAAGGACAGATCCTGAAAACACCCAAGAAATAACACAGGCGTCCATAATCCTAGAAACATACTAAGCCACTTAATTTACATGGGAAAACTGGAGATGAAAATGAGTATGGGAGGCTACACCAGCTATTAAACCAGTGAGAGAAAATTTTTCATTTTAGTTCTTCAAGAACATTATGAGTAAAATCAATTTATTTCTGTGGCAGAATTCTACCTATTTGAATGATCCTACTATCCTTGAATAATATTTAATTCACTTATTCAAGATGCCCTTTCTCCACCATAATTAATGTTGTAAGACAAAGAAATCCTTTGTATGCAAACCAACATTGATTCCATAATATTTAAAACAAGAACACAAAAGTAAAAATGCACAATAATAAAAATTAAATATATTCAAATTGAATGAACCAGGTATGAGGCAATGGGCTTCAACTGTGTTTATTTTGGTTTTTCAATTTACTTATTTCTACAGTAAGAGTTTCCACCAATATTCAACCAAATGTTCACTGTGCAGACTTGTACACCTTCAAATGAAGCAAGTACGATCTTAAAATCCTAGTCAGGCAACTTCTCGCGTTCTTATCCCTAAAAGATGTAAAAATATACATATACACAAAAATTTCCACGTAAATATTTATAGCAAGATTATTCAAAACAGCCAAAGAACAGAAATAAGTTAGTAGAATACCATATATTGATGAATGAATAAGCAAGCAAAATGTGATCTATAAATGGGGTATTACTCACCCATAAATAGAAATGGAGTTCCAATCCATGCTATAATATGGCTGAACTTTGAAAAATCGTGCTAAGTGAAGGAACTGTGAGTAAAAACACGTTCTATTATAAATGGTTCAAATGCAGATACAGATAAAACCCATTGGTATCAAAGTATTCATGCTCTTATTCCACACTTTCATATTTCCTGAGCATGTACACCTGAAACCATGTGCTTCAAGATATTCTCCCCTACGTATTCTTTTATACTATCATTTTGACCAAACTTCGGACTTAAAAGTCTTATAGTTGTAAATCTATACTTCAATAAAATAAACATTTTAAAAAATATTTTAAAATGTATTGTTTCCCTAAAATTTTCTCAAGTTTTAGCATCTTTTGAGTTTCTTGGTTGAAACAATTACTGTGATTATTGCCAAATGTTGAGTTTTTATATTCTGTCATTCTTCTATGTTTATCCCAACCTTCTGTAGTATTTTACTTTTGACCCTATTAATTCATTCACTCATTCACATATTAGTTTAGTAATATTATAAACACTTCACCATCATTAGTTTTATTATCCTTAAAGAGATTTACCATATTGAAACACCCTCATATTTGCATCCATTAAAACCAGAGGCTGAGCAGCTCTGTGTCCAGCAGTCCGCCATGACAGATGCAGCCTTACTTAACTATGACTGCTTTTTCCTTCAGTAGTCTCTGTTCCAGGGCCCCAGCTGTGAATATCTTATACAGGCTCATTTCCCCTCAAGCTACCAGAAAATAAGATGGCAAACTTTAGAATAGCGTAACACACATTTCTTGCTATAAACTATCCAATTTTTAAAATGTACTTTAGCCATTGCTATGGCAAAGTCAGGCAAAACTTTCTGTTGCAACTCACTCTGCTTATCATTCTGGCCAACATTTTAGCTACTAGCTCAGAATTACTAATGAACGGTACTTGTAAGACACAGGTACTGTCTTTAGAAAAGTGTTAGAATGAATACAGACAACTGGAGAAAAGTGAATTGATTATGGAACACATATTCATATGAAGTAGATAGTTTATAATCTACACCATATGGTCATAAAGTACAATTTGAAAAACATTTCATTAGAACATTATGACACTTGAATCTATAGCAGTTAGGGATTGTACCTTCAACTCCAAGATCCTCATTGGTCCTTTCCCTGCTATTTATAGTATTTCTTTTAGTGTTACCTGTCATCAATTCTGCATTAAAGTTGATTTTTTTCCATTTAGTGATACTCTTCTTATTGGCCATTTCTTTTTGGACTTTGATTTGTGCCCCCATGACATCCTGGTCTCTATGAAATAGTTTCCCAAGGAACACTGCCTCATCTCCTAAGCACTGGCACCCCATATTTCAACAAGTCATTCTACAATTTGTAAATTTATACCACAGAATTTCCAACAAACCAATGTCCTATTCATCTTTTTCTCCTGTTCCTGCAGTATCTCAACACTTACACTTTTAAGTTTAAAGAACTAAACTTGAGAATTCACATGGCTCTGACCTTAACAACACAGAGAAAATAAAGATGACCTCAAAAATGTGTATCTTTCCCCCCAAACAAGAGGAGATGTAACAAAATATAAGTATTATTTTCATCTTCCGAAGGCTGTGACACTGATTGTGTTTTTCTTAAGTTGTGAATAACAGAATTAATTGCACAATCAAATTTAGTTTCT
This sequence comes from Bubalus bubalis, assembly GCF_019923935.1. Classification (NCBI taxonomy): domain Eukaryota; kingdom Metazoa; phylum Chordata; class Mammalia; order Artiodactyla; family Bovidae; genus Bubalus; species Bubalus bubalis. The sequence goes on from NC_059176.1 coordinate 68,349,630, forward strand.
AACAAGCCTCTATCTTATCTTAAAAAAAGGAATGAATATCCTATACTGTATGGTTATTATTAGTATTAAATGAGATAATCCATGAAAAAGTGTTTATTTCATCATGTGGTACACATACTAAGAATTCAATAAATGCTATATATAATTGAAATATATAAATTTGAGACTACATATCACACACACGCATACACAATAGTAAAATGATTCAAACTCACCATCAACAGTTTTTGAACAGTCTTCCTATAAAATAAGTTTATTGACCATATCTAAACAAGAACATACATATTTCATTTTATGTGAATAAAATATTAATGTTTCAAACATAGTTGATACTCAGGAACTAATGGCCAAACTTTTGAAAACCCTAGATTTTTAAAGTCAGTTAATTTCAATATATTAAATACAATTAAATTGGATAAGTGCATTATTAATTTCCCTAGCATTATGATTTGATAAACAGATTACTTATAATTTTACAAGTATAATTAAGGCTGTAACAAGTACCCTTGAGTTTACATACACATTTGAACACTCCCTATTATGTCCTATAGGTAAATTTCTAAATATAAAATTGTTTGTCAAAATGTGCTAATTCCCATCTAATACATATTTTTCACTGTCTTTTGGACAGACGAACTCACAAGGAATTCCAAATTCTCCATACTTTGCTAATAAATGTACCATTAATCTAATAGGTGAAAAGATTTCTGATTTATTTGTGTTTGTGACTATGTTTAAAGACACACACAAATAATAATTTCATTATATATTTATAACAATTGATAATTATTTAGCATATAGTTATTTCATTATAAGATTGATATGGTTATTTTTTTTTTTTTAGGTAAGAAGTAGATTTATCCAGAAACAAACACACTCCACAGAGTGTGGGCCATTGCAGAGGGCTTGTGCGGCAGCCTGGTTGAGTATGTTTTTATGTGTTCTTGGCCATTCATGGTACTTTCCTTCTCTGATTTGTTCATTTATATGTATTCCTATTTTTGTACTGGAATACCTGTCTTTTTCTAATTGATTTGGGTGAGCCTTTAATAGAATATTAAAACTAACCTGGTAATATAAGTTTCAACTAAACATAAAGGTACATTTTCAAATGACTGCAGAAAAAGTAATAACCCAAATTTAAACTAGCAGGTTTTAGATATTCCTTCTTTCCTGTAAACCCTCCAATGTAGACAACATGGAGAAAATATGGAAAACAGTTTAATTGGATTAAAGATTGTGTTCATTAGTTATTTATACTGTTGATTCTTTCACATTTTTATAAACTAGATTACTTGATAGCTTTGGAACATACAAATCCTATTATGAGATGTTGAAACAATTCAAAAACTGCTCAGGTGAAATCAAAATAGACTGAAGTCAAAGCCTAAGGAGACCAGAAACCACCAAGGAATTGAGAGACAATATTTTGACCTGAATTGTACTCAAGAGGAAAAGAAGGCAGGTACGATTTTGGTCACAATCCTTGGGAACTTGTGGGAAAAATATGCTCAATTTAAAATATAATTTATTGGTTGTAACTGGAAAGGGGTTCATATGACTCCAGTAACTTACATTGGTTTTACATTGCTTAGGTTATGATGACATATGGTATTCACTTAGAGCACTCTCTAGTGAATGAGATTTAGCAGAATTATTAATAATAATTTTCATGAAAGTAAAATGGAAAAATAATTTTCAGATACATTTACCATGTACTGGGGTTAATCTGATTATTTTCCAGGTTCTGGTTTAGCCAATGCTCTAGTTCAGGATGTGGTACTGAAGCACAAAGCCTGCTGTTGTAAACAAGGTTTTACCCAAACACAGCCACACTCATTCAACTACATACTGTGTTTGGCTGCTTTTACACTGCAAGAGCAGAGCAGATCAGCTGCAACAGAGATCACACATCCTACAAAACTGAAATTGCTTGTTATTTCACCCTTTACAGAAAAGGCTTACCAATCCATGGTCTACTTTAATGTAGATTGAGATAGTAACTTCATATAATTAAAACTTAGTTTTAAGACACTGGAGCATAAGTGGACTGAGAAGGCAGTTACCATATTTAGATTAAATTTTCTCATGAAAGCTGGCACAGAATGGAGGCAGCTCTACTCTGATTTTCCAAATTTGAATGTAGTAATAAGTCAAGAGTTCCTGCTAGATGAGTCCCTGAATTTAATGGCCCTTCGTCCTCATACTCTGTTGTTTTCTCCTTATACATCATCACCTCAGAGACCACTGTCATCACTGTCCTTTCACATGCAAGGTAAAGCCCTTGTTTTTCCATTGCCATGCTCTTCTTCCTATTATATTTAATAGCAGGATGGATGGATAGATGACACACAAAAGAAAGATGATCAGTAATGGAATTTGAATGGTAACTTATGTATTAATAAGCTAGACAGATGATAGAGACACACATATAAATTATGGAAGATAAAGTGATAGATGATAGATCTACGGATAGATGAGAGATTTATGATAGAGTAAAATGCAGTAGAACTTGAGAATCACCAATAAAAGACATTACAACACTAAAGTGTTTCTCAAAACTGAGCATTTCTGTTTCAAGAGAAATTTATTTATATTCCATGTCCATGGAATATTATTTCTAAATTTCTCATAAGATCAAGGATGGTAGTGTTTTAGAAACAATGCAAAAACTACAACAGTTTCCTCTCTCCTCTATGTTTATCATAGGAGTTGACATGAGACAGTTATGTAAAAGTGAAAAAATACGCCATTCAAATCAAACACATATATTTGGAAGGTTAATTTCATATTCCCTAAATTCAGAGGTTGTAAGGTGTATTTCCCACTTATCTTCAATAAAGAAATGTTATTTCAAGAGACGATTCAATTCTGTGTTAAGAGAACTCATATCAAATATTTATAATGCAACAAAATTCATGAAATATTCCATACTTCTATGTCTTGACCAGTGGTAATATTATGAATTAATTAAATGAAATATTTCTAACATCAACATATTCCAATCTTTTTACTTCTGCTTTTCTCTCTAATAAAGTCATTCATTTACTCTCTAACTTAATTTATTGCAAATATCATGAAAGCAAACTTAGCCATTAAAAATATAGAATAATTATTTTCTGTATGACTTTCTGGGTAAGAAAACAATATAAATAAAACCAACCCCTGTCAAAAGAAGCTCATTTATTCAAAACTGTAAAAGGACACAGAGAAAAACACATAAAACAAACTGTTTGGTTAAGAACTCTTCATAAGCATCCTTTGAAAAGTAACGATCACATCCTGCTTTGCTAGCCTAAACTTTTGCTTCAACTACTTTCTATACTAACTACTCCCAAATGTTTTTTATTTCAATGAAGCCCAGAAAACTATGGAATATTATCTTTAACATACTGGGGGTGGGAAGTAAAATCATAATTCTATATTAAGTAACTATATTCCTCAATAAAAAGGACTAAAAAGGAGACAGTGTCAGATAAAATAAAACTAAGAAAAATTATCACTAGTACTGGTGCTAAAGAAAGTTCTTGGGAAGATAAATAATGATAACTGAAGTAGACATGGATCTTCAGAACAGAATGAAAAGGATTAACACTGGTTAATATATAGGTAATTATGAAATATTTTCCCTTTTAAATTCTTAAAAATAAATATATCTATTTAAAACAATTATTCCATTGTCTATATCACTTGAAGTATATATGGCAACTCTAGCATACAAGGGGTAAAGACTAGGTAAATAGATATGTATATTTCCAAGATTCTTCTTTTTATGGGAAATGATTTAATAGTCTTAAAAGGTTAAAACAAATATATATAGTATTCCCTAGAAAACCACTAAAAAAAAAGTATAGCTAAAAAGGTAAGGGAAAAAGGAATTCTGAAAAAAAATTAAAAGGAAGGCAGAGAAGAGAAAGAAGAATAGAAAGCAGAAGATAGACACTGATAGGGAATACACACTTAACAAAGAAACAATAAAAGAGGTGGACTTAAATCCACTTTTTCAATAATTATATTAAATGAACATTGAATAAACACTCCATTAATGGTTAAAACATACTAAACAACTATACACCATCTAATGACAATATTTTATAAAGTTACAGGTTGAAAGATAAAAATATAACACCATCCTAACAGAAAGCAAAAGACAGCTAGAGCAGTTATATTAATTTTCAATAATGTAAACATCATGTCTGTTTATTACCAAAGATAGAGACATTTCAAAATATAAGAGGGTCAATTTATAAAGAAGACATAATAATCACAGAAGTTTGTATGACTAATAAAGTTATAATTTACCTGAAATGAAACTGACAGAAATAAAGGGGAGTAACAGACAAATCCAATCACAATTGATGACTTTAAACTCTACCTTTTCCATAATTTACAGAATAAAGAACAATATCAATCATAGATATGAACAATACTATCAACCACTTAAACCCAATGGATATTTATAAAACACTACAGTCAACAACTTCTGAATAAATGCACTTTTTAAGTGTCTGTGGCATATTCACCAAGATAAACCATGTATCAGGCCAAAGATATTTAAAATAACTCAACTGATATAGAATATATTCATTGATCATAATAAAAGTTAGAAATCCATACAATAAAATATCTTTGAAGAATAAAAGGAGTCATCACTGCAGATGGTGACTGCAGCCATGAAATTAAAAGATGCCTGCTCCTTGGAAGAAAAGCTATGACCAACCTAGACAGCATATTAAAAAGCAGAGATATTACTTTGCCAACAAAGGTCTGTCTAGTCAGAGCTATGGTTTTTCCAGTAGTCATGTATACATGTGAGAAGTGGACTATAATGAAAGTTGAGAACCAAAGAACTGATGCTTTTCAACTGCGGTGTTGGAGAAGACTCTTGAGAATCCCTTGGACTGCAAGGAGATCAAACCAGTCCATCCTAAGGGAAATCAGTCCTGAATGTTCATTGGAAGGACTGATGCTGAAGCTGAAACTCCTATACTTTGGCCACTTGATGCAAAGGACTGATTCATTGGAAAAGACCCTGATACAGGAAAGATTGAAGGCAGGAGAAGGGGATGACGAGGATGAGATGGTTGGATGACATCACTGACTCAGTGGACATGAGTTTGAGCAAGCTCTGGGAATTGGTGATGGGCAGGGAAGACTGGTGTGCTGCAGTCCATGGGGTTGCAAAGAGTCGAACATGACTGAGTGACTAAACTGCTTATCCAAGGTGAAATTATTAAGATTAAATTATTAAGTATTTCACATTTCAAAAACAATATTAAAGCAAAGGTAAAAATTTTGACTGAAAAGATCTAAAACTTTAGAAATTCAGAAATAACAAGATGGTGACAAAGGAGGTGCCAGAGCTCCCCTCCTCATACAGACACACAATATGTACAGCTACACACAGAACAATTTATTCTGAAAGAGACTCAAAAACTTTCATAAAGTAGGACAAATGAGAAAATACATCAAAACAGGTAGGAAAGTCTGTTTCTTTCCACATTCTTGGCATCAACCCCACCCTTAGCATAGTGCCTTACCATTAGGAAAGATGTCCCAACTTCTAGCTTCTCCCTGAAAACCAAAGGGCTGATCTATCAACAGTGGTGTTGGAGAAGGCTATTGCGAGTCCCTTGGACTGCAAGGAGATCCAACCAGTCCATCCAAAAGGAAATTAATCTTGTGAGTTAAGACTCACAGGAGGGACAGATTCACAAAATCCCTTGCTCTAAAAACCAATGGAGCTTGTGTAAATGAGACAAAACAGTATAGCAAACAAATAAACAGTGCTTAACAAGCATGCAAGCACTCACCAAGGCTATCATCCCAGCTATCAGCACAGAGGGAACAAACAAAATTGCACATTTCAGTTTTCCCCTGAAAGAGTATCTGCTTGCTAAAGAGTGTGCTGCCATTTCCTTCTCCAGGGGATCTTGCCTGGAAAATCCCATGGACAAAAGAGCCTGGCAGGCTGCAGTACATGGGGTCACAAAGAGTCAGGCATGACTGAGTGACTAACACTAACATTTACTTTAAAAGCTGCTGCCTGAAGGTTAGTCTTCTAACTTAGCAGGTTCTAGGGGCTGGCTGTGATCCTCTCAGAGAATGTGGAAGTGGACACCACTCCTCCCCACTCCACAGGGCTCTAAGTTCCTAGTATCTCCCTGGAAGGACCTTGTACCCATGTCTATACCCAAGATTTTATAGGTTCTACTCAAGAAATAGGTCTCAAGACAATCAGTCATATAGCTAAAGGGGGTTCCATTCACAAATTCCACAGACTGTAGAAAACAAAGGGGCAATTCTTAGCTGGCTTTCCCTTAGGCTCAGTGCAAAAGCAGTAAGCAAAGTCACTCATCTCCCAACCTTTCCCTGAAAGGGTTTTATCTGCACACTGTTAAAGATAGAAAGATACACTGCATTCTTGGATTAGAAGAATTAATGTCATTAAAATGACCAGTACTCAAGGCAATCTGCAGATATAATGCAATTCCTATCTAAATATCAATGGGATTTTTTTGGTAGAACTACAACAAATAATTTTAAAATTATATATATAAAAAAAAAACAACAAACAAACCCAAATAGTCAAAACAACATGGTGGTGGTTGGTGTAGTTGCTCAGTTGTGTCTGACTCTTTGTGACCCCATGGACTGCAGCCCTTCAGGCTCCTCTGCCCATGAGGTTCTCCAGGCAAGAATACTGGAGTGGGGCACAGAAACAACATAGAGAGCCAAGAAAAATGAGGAGATACAGGAAAACATCTGAAATAAAAGAACAACAGAAACTAGAAAGAGATCTTACTAACAATGAAGGTAAGTGATTTTCCTGAGAGACAGTTCAAAATAATGATCATAAAGATGTTTACCAAAAACAAGAGAGAAATGTATGAACAAAATAAGAATTTTAACTAACACACAGGAAAATTTTTACAAGTACCACACAGAAATCACAGAGCCAAAGAATACAACCAAACTAAAAAATGCAATAGGAGAGTTCAACAGCAGACTGGATCAAGTGAAAGGAAGAATCAGGAAAACTTAAAAGACAGTGAAGTGGAATTCATCCACTCAGATAAGTCAAAAGAAAGAATTAAAAAGTGAAAATAGCATTAAGGACTTAACGGGATACTAGCAAACTATATGCGTTATAGATGTCTCAGGTGACACTAGTGGTAAAGAACCTGCCCACTGCAGGCTCAATCCTTGGGTCAGGAAGATCCCCTGGAGAAGGAAACGGCAACCTACTCCAGTATTCTTGCCTGGAGAATCCCATGGAAAAAGGAACCTGAGGGTCTATGGTTCACAGGATCACAAAGAGTCAGACATGACTGAAGCGACTTGGCATGCACAGAGGTCCCAGAAGAATATCGAGAGAAAGGAGAACAAGTGCTATTCAAAGACATAATGGCTGAAAACTTTCCTAATCTAGGGAAAAAAGACACATCCAGATTCAGGAATCCCAGAAAATAACTTCCACCCCCAAAAAGGAAGAAAAAATGAGAATTCAAAGAGATCACACCAAGACACATAATGAAATTGTCAAATGCTAAAGATTATGTAAGAATCTCAAAAGCTGCATGAGAAAATAAGTTATGTATAAGAGAAACCCCATATCACTATCAAGAAATATTTCTGCAAAAAACTTGAAAGGCAGAAGGGTATGGGGTGATACATTCCAATTGAGGAAAGGAAAAAAACCACCAAGAATACTCTATTCAGCAAATTACTCCTTCAGAATTAAATGGGAAATAAGGAGTTTTCCAGGCAAACAAAAGCTAAATGAGTTCATCACTACTAAATCAATCTTATAAGAAATGTTAATGGGTGTTCTTCAAGCTGTAATGAAAGAATGTTAATTAGAAGGAAGACATATGAAAGTACAAAGCTCACCAGTAAAGATAAACATTCAGTTAAAATCAGATTACTCTTTTGTTGCAATGGTAATGGGTAAATCATTTTTAACTTTAGAATAAAGGTTAAAGAACAGAACATTAAAGTAACTATAATAAAATAATTTGTTATTGGATTCACAATGTAAAAAGATGCAAACTGTGACATCAAAAACATAACATGAAGGGGTAGGCATGTGAAGATATTATCAACTTACACTGTTGTACATAAAAGATATTTTATATAAACTTCATGGTTACCACAAAACTAAAGACTATACTAAATACACAAAAGATAAAAAGAAAGGAATCAAAGAATACTATACTACAAAAATTTATCAAATCACAAAGAAACAGACCAAGACAGGGGGAAAGGAACAAAGGAACTACAAAACAGCCAGAAAACAATTAACAAAATGGCAATAATAAGTCCAAACTTATGAACAATTATTTTCAATGTAAATAGACTAATTTTTCCAATCAAAAGCTAGGGGAGGGGACATTCCTGGCAGTCCATGGTTAAGACTCTATGCTTCCAATGTATGGGACACAGGCTCAATCCCTGGTTGGGGAACTAAGATCCCACATGCCTTGAGGCGTGGCCAAAAAAAAAAAGACCTAGGTGTTATTGGGGTCTGTTCCTCAAGTGTCTGCCATGAAAAACTGGCTAGATGGATTTAAAAAAATACCCAACTACATACTGACTACAGGAGACTCACCTAAGCTTTAAAGAACTTTCATAGAATGAAAACAAAGGGATAGAAAAATATATTTTATGCAAAAAAAAAATAACAAAGAATAGCTGTACTCATATCATACAAAACAGACTTTAAGCCAAAAGCTGTAAGAAGAGAAAAATAAGGTCACTACATACAAGGTCAATGCATCAAGAGGATACAACAATTGCAAATATTTCAACCCCAACACAGGAACACCTAAATGTATGAGTACATGCTCAGTCACTCAGTTATGTCCAACTCTTTGCGAACCCACGAACTATACCCATCAGACTCCTCTGTCCATGGATTTTCCAGGCAAAAATACTGGAGTGGGTTGCCTTTTCCTCCTCAAGGGGATGGAGCTCGCATCTCCAGTGTCTCTTGCACTACAGGTGGGTTTGTTTTTTGTTTTTTGTTTTTTTTTTTTTTACCACTAGCACCACCTGGAAAGCATGTAAATACATAAAGCTAATACTAACAAATCTGAAGGGAAAATTACACAGCAATGCAATAATATCAATGAACTTCAATATCCCACTCTCAACAATGGATAGATCATCCAGATGGAAATAATCACTAAAAAAGAACATTAGACTTATACTAGACCTTACGTATTAGGCCTTACACAACATTGGAAAAGCAAGTTTCATTCCAATTTCAAAGAAAGGTAATACCAAAGAATGTTTAAACTACTGCACAATTGTGCTCATTTACATGCTAGCAAGGTCATGCTCAAAAATCCTTCAAGCTAGGTTTCAACACTATGTGAACCAAGAAACTCCAGGTGTACATGCTGAATTTAGAAAAGGCAGAGGAACCAGAGATCCAATTGCTAACATCCACTGGATAATAGACAAAGCAAGCGGATTCTAAAAACATATCTACTTATGCTTCATTAACTATGCTGAAACCTTTGACTACCTGCATCACAACAAACAGGAATACCAGATCGTCTTACCTATATGCAGGTCAAGAAGCAACACTTAGAATCAAATATGGAACAATGAGACTGGTTCAAAATTGGGAAAAGGAGTATGTCAAGGCTGTACACTGTCATCCTGCTTATTTAACTTATATGTAGAGAATTTCATGCAAAATACCAGGCTGGATGAACCACAAGCTGGAATCAAGATGATGGGGAGCAGTATCAACAACCTCAGATGGGCAGATGATACCACTCTAATGGTAGAAAGTGAAGAGGAACTAAAGAGCCTCTTAATGAAGTTGAAAGAGGAGAGTGAAAAAGTTGGCTTAAAATTCAACATTCAAAATGCTAAGATTAATGGCATCTGGTCCCATCACTTCATGCCAAATAGATGGGGGAAAAAGTGAAAACAGTGACAGACTTATTTTCTTGGGCTCCAAAGTCACTGCAGATGGTGACTGCAACCATGAAATTAAAAGACACTTGCTCCTTAGAAAAAAAGATATGACAAACCTAGACAGCATATTAAAAAGCAGAGACATCTCTTTGCTGACAAAGGTTTGCATAGTCAAAGCTATAGTTTTTCCAGAATTCATGTATGGATATGAGAGTCGGACGATAAGAAGGCTGAGCACTGAGAAATTGATGTCTCTGAATTATGGTGCTGGAGATGATTCTTAAGAGCCTCTTGGACTGCAAGGAGATCAAACCAGTCAATTCTAAGGGAAAATCAACCCTGAATATTCCTTGGAAGGACTGATGCTGAAGCTCCAATACTTTGGCCACCTGATGTGAAGAGTCAACCATCGGAAAAGACCCTGATGCTGGGAAAGACTGAAGGCAAGAGGAGAAGGGGGTGACAGAGGATGAGGTGGCTGGATGACATCAGTGACTCAATGGACATTAATTTGAGCAAACTCTGGGATAGTGAAGGACAGGGAACCCTGGTGTGCTGCAGTTCATTGGGTCGCAAAGAGTCAGACAGGAGTTAAAAACTGAACAACACATTAGATCAGATGAACTTTAGTAGATATTTATAGAACATTCCTTTTAACAGTACTAGAATAAACATCACAATAAACTGTGGAAAATTCTGAGAGAGATGGGAATACCAGACCACCTGATCTGCCTCTTGAGAAATCTGTATGCAGGTCAGGAAGCTGTACATTGTCACCCTGCTTATTTAACTTATATGCAGAGTACATCATGAGAAATGCTGGACTGGAAGAAACACAAGCTGGAATCAAGATTGCCAGGAGAAATATCAACAACCTCAGATATGCAGATGACACCACCATTATGGCAAAAAGTGAAGAGGAACTCAAAAGCCTCTTGGTGAAAGTGAAAGAGGAGAGTGAGAAAGTTGGCTTAAAGCTCAACATTCAGAAAACGAAAATCATGGCATCCGGTCCCATCACTTCATGGGAAATAGATGGGGAAACAGTGGAAACAGTGTCAGACTTTATTTTTGGGGGCTCCAAAATCACTGCAGATGGTGACTGCAGCCATGAGATTAAAAGACACTTACTCCTTGGAAGGAAAGTTATGACCAACCCAGATAGCATATTCAAAAGCAGAGACATTACTTTGCCAACAAAGGTTCGTCTAGTCAAGGCTATGTATGGATGTGAGAGTTGGACTGTGAAGAAGGCTGAGCACCGAAGAATTGATGCTTTTGAACTGTGGTGTTGGAGAAGACTCTTGCGAGTCCCTTGAACTGCAAGGAGATCCAACCAGTCCATTCTGAAGGAGATCAGCCCTGGGATTTCTTTGGAGGGAATGATGCTGAAGCTGAAACTCCAATACTTTGGCCACCTCATGCAAAGAGCTGACTCATTGGAAAAGACTCTGATGCTGGGAGGGATTGGGGGCAGGAGGAGAAGGGGACGACAGAGGATGAGATGGCTGGATGGCATCACTGACCCCATGGACGTGAGTCTGAGTGAACTCCAGGAGTTGGTGATGGACAGGGAAGCCCGGCATGCTGCGATTCATGGAGTTGCAAAGAGTCAGACCCGACTGAGCGACTGAACTGAATGAGAATAAACATTCTTCTCAAGAATCCATAGAAAATTATCTAGGATAAATCATATGCAAGGTCACAAAATAAGTCTTAATAATTAAAAATTGAATCATTTCATGCATTTTTCTGACCACAATGATATGAAACTAGAAAACTGAAATTGAAAAATTCTTAAAATATATATTGATTAAGTCATGTGCTGCTGAACAACTGTGAACAATTCAAAAGAGACATCAAAAAAATCATGACACAAACAAAATGGAAACATAATATACCAAAGCTTATGGAATGTAGCAAAAATAGTCCTAAGAAGGACACTTATTGTGATAAACACCTACATCAAGGGAAAAAAAGATCTCAAACAAACACTACACCTCAAGGTACAAAGGGAATGTACTTCAATATAATAAAGGCCATAAAAGACAAGTCCACAGCAAACATCATTCCTAACAGTGAAATGCTAAAAGCTTTTCTTCTAAGATCAGGAATAACACATGGATGCCCACTGTTGAATTTTATTCATAATGAGCCAAGAATACACACTGTGTAAAGGACAGTCATGTCAGTAAATTGGGACTACTGGACAGTCACAGGTAATATACAAATATCAACTCTAGATGGATTAAAGACCTGAATATAAGATCTGAAACCATAATTCTCCTAGAAGAAAACATAGAAGGTAGATTGCTTGGCAGTAATATTTTTTATTTGATACCAAAAGCAAATACAACAAAAGCAAAACTAAACAAAACAAGTGAGACTACATCTAACTACAAGTTTCTGCTCAACAACGAAAAAAATCAGCAAAGTGAAAGGCAACCTATAAAATGATAGAAAATATTTGCAAACCACATATCCAATAAGGGGTTGATATTCCAAATATACATGGAAGTCATAGAACTGAAGAGCAAAAATATAATAACAATTTTAAAATGAAGGATGTAAGTAGACATTTCTTCCAAAGACATAATAAAAATAGCCAATGAGTTTATAAAAAGGTGTTCCACATCTTTAATCATGAAGAAAATGCACAATCAAAAGCACAATCATCCCACACCTATTAGGAGTTACGTCTATTATCAAAAAGACAAGAAAGAACAAAAAGTGGGCAAGGATAAAGAAAAAACGGAATCCTTATATTGATACTACTTACTGGTAGGCATGTAAACTGGTATAACCAGCATGAAAAATAATATGGAGGTTCCTCAAGAAATTAAAAATGTAACTGTCATATCACCTAATAATGCCACTTTTGGGTATATAGCCAAAGGAAAAAATTCACATAAAATTTCACAAAATATAATCTCAAAGAGTTATCTATACTATGTTTACAGCATCATTATTCACAATAGCCAAGGCATGCAAACAGCCTAAGTTGTTCAATGACATGAACGGATAAAGAAAATACAGATGTGTATGTATATATATGTGTGTATATATACACACATATTTGATGCAATATTACTGACCCTTATGAAAGAAGAAATTCTTGTCATACGTTACAACGTGTATGAACCTGGAGGACTAAGTGATACAAGTGATATAAGCCAGACAGAAAGCCAAATCAATCATGGTTTCATTTATATATGAAATCTGAAAAATAATAAAGTCAAACTCATAGAAACAGAATACAGTGGTTGTTGGGGACTTAGGGGTGGGAGAAATAGTGAATATTGGTAAAATGTACAAACTTCCAAGTGGAACAATAAAGTCTGAGAAGATAATGTATAACACGGCGATTATAGCAGGCAACACCCTATTCATTGTATAATTAAAATTCATGAAGAGAGTAAAATTTAAATGCTCTCTCACACACAAATACAAAAAACAAGTATGTTAGGTAATGGTGTTCTGATTAACTCAATGAGGGGAATACTTTTATGTTGTATACATATATCAAATCACATTAAATATCACTTACCATTTCAATTGTCAATTACAACTCCATAAAGTTGGGAAAAACTTCAGGAATATAGATTTCTTAAACAATATCAAACAAAAGTAGTAGCAATTAGCACAACTAAGCCCTTATGATTCTATAGGCAACAGAGAGCATTTCCTGGTCCACTGACATCATTTCCCTAAATATCAATAAACCTGAAGACAGACTTATACTCCTATCAGTCCTAGTGCTGCTCCTCTGTCCTTTCTTGCTGCTGCTGCTAAGTCACTTCAGTCGTGTCTGACTCTGTGCAACCCCAGAGACGGCAGCCCATCAGACTCCTCCATCCCTGGGATTCTCCAGGCAAGAACACTGGAGTGGGTTGCCATTTCCTTCTCCAATGCATGAAAGTGAAAAGTCAAAGTGAAGTCACAGTCGTGTCAGACCCTCAGCGACCCCATGGACTGCAGCCCACCAGGCTCCTCCGTCCATGGGAGTTTCTAGGCAAGAGTACTGGAGTTCGTTGCCATTGCCTTCTCCCTGTCCTTTCCTATTCAAATTCAAAAGGGTTAACAAAGTCGAAGTCACGGTTAACTTAAATTTATGGAACATTCATATGGAACCAACATAAGAGGGAGGATCCAGAGAGTGATCCTTTTTTAATTTCCCCAATTTGGCTATTTTTATGGGTTTTGCTATTACTTATTTTAAAATAGACTGAAAGAGTTACTATCTGTATGCCTACATCTCAAAAAAAATCATTAAATTCTATATTCTTTCAACACTGTCAAACACAAGAGACTGCCAAATAACTCAAATAGCATCACATGTCTATCTAAAATAACACTATCACTTCTTTATTGTTATATTCTCTCATTTTTGTGACCTCCTTCACTCATTCCTTCATAAATGTGTCTATTTCACAAACCAATTAAATTCTTATTTTCCGACATTACAGGAGAAGACAAGGTGACAGAAAAAAATCCCTGTCAAGTAGGAGCTCATTATATACATTTCAGGAAAAAGAGACAGCATAAGACATAAAATAAATCAGAATTGGTATGTGTATTGATAAGGATACAATTACAAATTTAAGAGTAAATTGGGGAGCTAAAGCAAATAGGACAATACATGCAGCTATTTACATTAAGGCACACTGAACAATCCTGAGATACTTCAGATCTGAGTGCCATTCAACAGCGTTCTCATGCCCAACTTACCATTTTATCATGATCCATTCTGATACTCTCCAAACAGCATTTTATCCACTAAGAGAAGGGGATATGGGTAGGAATTATGAATTCACATTATAAATGTCAGTAACTATGCATCAACTAGACAATTTAACAGGACTCTGATTGAAGCTATCACTACTATTGCTATTCCAAAGTGAATCAACAGCAATACTTTTTCTGAAGGTAATAAGGTCAGAAGAATTTTTAAACCTACTCAGAACAGCTGATTAAGTCAAAAGGAAAATAAGAGGAGGAGGGAAATCTCCTGTTTCGGTGTCCTTTTAGAGATCAACAGTCTCTGACAACTTGGTCAGATCGCTGCTGACAGGGCATTTTCCCCATCTTCACAATCACCATAAAGGTGAATTTTTTTATTCTTTTGGACTCTGTGAACCTAACAACAATGTGGCAAAAAGCTCACATACAATCTTCATTTTCTTTTATTATCTTTCTCAGTCTCTTATTGAAGACAAAGATTTTTCTTTCCTGCCCATCAATAGTCTGTATACATTTGTTCAGCACTCCTCAAATTTCAACACTAAACAAATGAACTGGGTCACAGAGATGAATATAACTATCATACTTGGAGAAAACACCCATAACACTTCAGGCATAAAGATACAAAAGGGAAGGACTTTTTAAAGTTAGGAAGTTCAAAGACATAAATATAAAAAAAGTTCTCACTGAAATCAGCCATATAGACTGTACTGTGTTGTTCTTTTTCATGATTGAAAACCATCAATAACAGACTACATGCTACAATTTAATGTCTTAGTATTGATCTGTTCACAGTCCCTCTTCAAGACCAGTGTCTCACTTTCAAGGAAACTTTAAAACTAGAAAAGTTTATGTTACAGAGAAAATGAATATTTTTAGGGATATTATATACTGCTTAAAAGAAGCAATATTACAACATATGTTGATCCTATCCAGAGGAAAAAGTCTACTATCTATACAGCTTCTTATTTGGAAGATTTGGATTGTTTTTATTTGAAAGAACATGGTAGGAAAAAAAACAGGATACCTCTTGTTACATGCTACAGAAGCAGAAAGGAAAAAAACAAAAGGCTGCATCACACAACTCCATAACAATGAATGCGGATTTATAACTCAACCTGCAATTTTCAACATAAAGTCTAATTCAGCAAATGCTTGATTCCCTAATATTAAATCTGTACTTGTGCATTCCAACTCAGCATAAGATACAGTATCTATGATTTCTCATCCATCACTACCATACTCCCAAAAACATTCTCAAAGAGCTGCCTCATGTGGGGGTCTCTATAAACTCTTACTTTCCTTGCCCTTTAAGTGACTGGCTAAATCATCAAACTTTCATTCATCCAAGCACTAAAGTACTTTAAACACCACAGTTACAATTATACACCTGTTATATGGTAGACTCTATGAGATAATAAATGGAAAGCAAAATATTAATAGGAAAACATCCCTGTCAAAAGGAGCTCATTATTTCTAGTCTATTTAAGCAGACACAACAATAAAACCAAAATCTAGTAACTGAAATGTTAAGAGCCTAATAAAGCATGCTTTGTATTAAATGGTAGCAATTTAGACAGTTTGGGCCAAAACATTTCAGACTCATTTCCAAACCACTAGTTAGTAATACAATAAATTTCTGGAAATATTCCAGATTCAATTGGGAAAGATCATCATCCATAGTCCTGTCTGCTCCTCGACATTAATAATGTTATTAATACTTACTGTCCTCTAGAACAGGAGTCCCCAACCTCTGGACTAGTACTTCCTGTCAGATTGGAATCAACATTAGATTAGAAATAAAGTGTACAATAAATGTAAAGCACTTGAAATCATCCTGAAACCGTCCCTCCAACCCTGGTCCATGGAAAAACTGTCTGCCATGAATAGGTCCCTGGTGCCAAAAAGGTTGGGGACTGCTGCTCTAGAACTATCATCTAAAATGTGGATTCAGGACACCTTAACCTTGGCCTTGTAGCTTTTCCCTTCAAAATTCTACCTTCTCTACATCCCATCTGACTTTGCTTCCTTGATTCCTAGCACCATCTTTTATTTACTTGGCCCCTCACCCATTATTCCTTTTTCCAACAGTCTTTTCTCAGTATCTCACAAAAGTCAAAATCTCTGAAACTACTGCACAGCCTTGCCTTGATGAGATATTCTTCCATGGCTAAAGGATACAGGAACAGATAGACACAAGTGGAACTGCAAGCATACAGTTGCATGAAGGTTATTATGGTAATACTGATGGCTTGTAACGAAGACAATCAGTTCTATATGTATATAATGTGGAATTCTGAAGGGATCTCAGCCTGTACAACTGACATGCATCCTTACTTTATCATGATTCAAGCAACCAATTCACAAGATATCACAATGTGTCTGTACCAGACTGACACTGGTACTACAGGGCAAATTGTTGACTCAGGGGGATCCTTTGAATTGGCCTTGACAATATTAAAAGTACTATTTACCTTTCCCTTTCCATATAGCACTTTTAGTAAAAATCAGTGATCTTCTCTTACTTCATTTCCAAACTTAATTGTGCCTTACAGTGCCATGCAAAGCTAACTGCTATCCCTGGTATTCCTTTTACAAATTCAATCTTTGTTTCTCTTCATGGACAATACAATCTTTTGGTCTTCAATGACCCTAGCCACTGTTGACAATCTCCTTTATTGGATGGCCCTGATTAACTCAATATCTAAATGCTAGCACATACAAGGCACAGTCTTCAGGTGAATATATTCCTATTCTTACATATACTTCATGCCTAGATCTCCTCCTTCCCTGTGGCCATAAGTAACAATCTTGTATTGATTAATCCAAAGTAACATCTCAATCCCCAATTCCCCCCTAAGACCCAGAGTACTATTTCTACCATAAAAACCAGTACCTTAATCTGTGGGATTAATATGAATATAAGGCTGGCAAAATGTATCTCTTTCTTATTATGCATTCTAAGAAACCCAATATTCTATAGAATAGTAAATGGTACTCACTCAGGTGCTAAGGCCCTGATCTTATTTCTCCTATTTGAATTATCTTCTGATCCCACCCAGAATCATTCAATATTTTATCAACACTTTCAAAACACATCCTAAATCTCAGTACTTCTCAACACTTCCATGTCAACAAGCCTAGCACACCACCTTTCATGTGATTATTAAAATAACCATGTAATTTGCTTTCTTATTTCCATTTTTTTTTTACCACAGTGATCTTCATGCTATCTACCTTGCTTGAATACATAAAAATACAGAAAACTTAAGTACTGTAGAAGTCAAAATTTAAAAAGTCTGAAAGACAAAAGCAGTTGGTATTAACCATTAATAAAATACAGCTACTGAACCATGCAATGACTCTTGCCTCAAGGACTATGTGAGAACATTCTATCTTGAAATATGCTAAATGAGGCATTATGGGAAGAAATTTTTAGAGTCTATAATTCTTGAAAATAAATATTAAGACTTAATTATGGAAAAATTTTAAATAAAGACAACAGGATTTGTTTTATAATTCTATATGATGGAATTCCCAAGGATATTTTAAATGGCCAAATAAATGTGGAGGCAGTATCTTCAACCAATTATATAGTTTGCCTTGAAATGAACTTAGTGTCCTATGTTTGTTAAACCAAATACCCCAAGAATCACAGTCATGGAATTCTGCATAAATGATTTATCAGAGAGTAGTAAAAGTCAAGAAATACAGAGAGTTGAGAGGCTACAATCTTCTTGAACTTTTCCTAGACTAACTCATTCTGCTCTGTATGGGAGGAAGAGGCTCCACTGTGACTGGAGACTCCAAGTAATTGCTGGGCCTCTTTTTAATGAGGAGTCCTTGTGTGCTATGGTCACCCATGTGTTTACTCTTCTTTGTATCTTCATTCCATGTTTTCAAGCAGCTACCTTGAAAGGTACCTTTCCTCATGAAAAAGATCCAGCCATGTTGCATCCCTGCCTTCTTCTCCAAGATAAGGACATTGCATTTACTTTTAAATCAGAGAGACTGAATTCTCTTTGGGACTACTCTTCATGTATTAAAAAGTGTTTGGTATCACAGCTAACATCCCGGAGAATAATTAAATAGTAAAATGCTTTCCTGTTATCATTTCCTATTTAACTTTTAAAAACTTCCTTCATTCTATGGAAATTTTAAGATTTTGCTAGATTGAGACTCAATCTATGAATTTGGTAAAAAAAAAAAAAGGAAGATGATGCATGTTAGTCAGGCAGATTTCAAATTTTCCAAGATATTCTTGTTATAGGTTTGAAAGCCCCATATTTATATTAAAATAATAACAAAATGTCCTTAGTCCCTGGACTGTCTTCAATTGTTTCTCCTTGTTTAGATGACAATTTTCTTTAATGGTAATTCATTTGCCTGTTTATTTTGCACATTCTTTTAGCTCATACTTCATTTGTTTACAATCAGTAATTTGGCTTCACTTCCATATTCCCCTTAAAACACATAAGGACATTTACTGAGCCTCCGCTACAAGACTGTCATCAGAGACTAAGTACAAAGTTAGAAATAGAGAGCAGGGAATACTCATGTGATCATTTTAACCAATGCCTTAGGTCATGATACCTCTGTAAATATACTGCATTGGTTTACAATTTATAAATCGGTATGACATTTCCATTCCTGACTTGTGCCTCAGCACCAAGAGTCAGATTTTGAAACTCATCATATTCAGGATGATTAAGAACATTTCATCAAATTCCACCAGGCCATTTTTCAAAACTCAGAATATCTTTATTCTGGCATAAAATTTGGAATTATGACTGGTAGATTGCTTATAGTTCCTTGGTTACTTACGGAGAACATAGAATTTAGCAACATACAGATTTTAGCCAACATAATTACTGTAGCAATCTATACACAGTACCACAGAGGACTGGAGTTCACTTGCCATCAGGCTCAGACACTAGATTAGGTTATGGAAGCCTAACAAAGCAAACAAAAGTAGGGAGGAACACTGGGAATGTACCATCTATATGGAATATTGATCTATAGCAAATCTGAACCTGGACTCCTCAGTCAGTTCAAGAAAACAGGTGAACATCTTGAATGTTACAGAGGATCCTTTCCTAGGTCCTCAAAGGTGGAGAAATTACAGAAAGAAACATTTTAGAACTGGTGAAATCTGAATATAGACTGTATCTTAGTGTAATATATTTGTACTACTGATCAATTTCATGATTTTGAGAAACGTACCAAGGTTAATTTAAAAGGATGCCCTGGATCTTACAGAGTGAATGCTGAAGTATTTGGGGTTATTTAGACATATCTGGAACTTACTCATAAGGGATTCTTAATATAAGAACAATAACTGGGCAGGTAGAAAGTTAAAGAAACAGGGAAGGAAAGATGGGGATGAAGGGAGGAAAAACTAGAAAAAGAAGAAAACAATGTAGAAAAAATCTGGGTGACGTGTATATGGAGGTTCTTTATAGATCTCTGCAATTCTAAATGTAAAAGTATTTCAAAAATAAATTCAGAAAAAATAAACACTGGTATAAGATATACTTAGGAAGTTTGTGAACCCCCACAAAGCACTACATTTAGAAGAGGTCAATGGTTTCTACCTCTGACAACTCTTGTGAATAGAGTTGTCACTATCTTTTTTTTATTCATGGCCACTTACTATTTACATTTAAGTTAAAAATACCATTTTCATCTATTAGATTGGCTAAAATGTTAAAGGACTGATAATATCCACCATGTACAATTTTTATGGAAATTAGCACTACCATTTCTCCATTTATGTTTGCTGTCCTAGAAAACATTTCAGAGCAAACTTACAGTATCTACTAAAACTAAAATATGCAGAATTGATGGTCCAACAATTCCACATCTAAAAATCTATCACAGAATTAGACCAATTTTTATATATAAAATTATACACATGACAGAATTATATGCAACAATAAAAACAAAGTTAACCTGCATTTCCAAATGAAGAAATGGAAAATTAATTATAATATGTACTTATACAGCCAATGGAAACTCTGCAGATAAGCTCTATTTATTGGTTTGGAAAATTTCTGCAAAATATTAAAGAAAAAATAAAGTTGTAAAACAACAAATACCATAATGATGGCATACTTGTAAAATACACTCAACATAAACTTAAATATAGACAAATTACTGACCTCTATACCACAAACAGTCAACTCTTATCACTCCTAGAAAGTAGGAATGTAGGATGAAGGATAAATGACTAGAGTCTAAGTTGTTTAATAACCCTTCATTCTTGGATGCCCAGTTTCAACCCACTAGGTATCAGGCTTGTACAGTGAGAGAGGTTGGGCAATGCAGTTAGTAGTTCCCTGATAAGACAGTGCATCTGATGTTCCAGAAGTAGATAAAACTTTCAGTAAACACAACTATCTATCTATATTAAGCCCACTTAGGTGATCATCAGAGTAACGTGGATTTAAAGGAAAACCTCGTGTGTTTTTTCTGGTGCAGTCCCAAAGAAGAAAATGCCAGTATAGCCAAGAAAATTATGGAACTATTTCTCTACAAGATTGCATTATCATGGTTCAAAATGTCAACACAAGGATCTGGCTCTCCTTATACAACCAGAGTTGTGATGGGATCAAGATCTTAAATTCAGGTATGGGAAAGATGACAACTATAATCAAGAATCAGACACTGCTCTAGATGAGACCTAGTAGATTCAATAAAGAGGAAAACTGGAGAGGTCTATTGCAGATAATACATATATTTTAACAAGATCTTGTTTGGGACCCCTCTAAAAACTGTGAGCTTCTGATTCAAATAAGGAGTATCTTATAAATGATACCAAAACTGGCACATGGGAGGCACTGTGAAAGTCTGGCTATTACCTGGGACAAGACTAAGGTGTCCATAGGGTTGCATTAATTACATTTATCAGACACAAATCTCACACTTGTAAAACATGGATAAAAAAATGCAACGATGTAAATACAACAATAAAGAAAACACAAGATATATTCAGAGC
The DNA here is from genome assembly GCF_019923935.1 of Bubalus bubalis. Classification (NCBI taxonomy): domain Eukaryota; kingdom Metazoa; phylum Chordata; class Mammalia; order Artiodactyla; family Bovidae; genus Bubalus; species Bubalus bubalis. The sequence continues at coordinate 68,371,300 of NC_059176.1, forward strand.
ACAGAGAAGTACAAACAACATTTCAGGCAATTAATTCTCAAAAGCATGCCAATTCTATTCCTGAGTATACATATATAAAAGATGTGCCCTTTGGGATACAAAGATGCAACAATGTCCAAAAGGGGGAAATAATGACAACATTTGAGTGCTGTGGAATCACTGCAGAAGATATCTATGATCCTCTTGTCCACATGTTCACCACCTGGGAGAGTACAGAGGAAGAGATGGCAAATGAAAACAAACATCAGGTTATCACGCAGCCAGGCCTCATGACAGATGGGTATCATCTTTATGCCAAGATTTAACTGGTACTCCATGGAAAACAACTTCCATCATCCTAACTACAAAAATCTATCTCATGACTACAAACACCAGGTATAAGTACAAAAATGATGAAACTGTAATTTTCTTTCCTCAGCTCATTTACTGAGACCCTGGTACCCATCTTGTATTCAAAATTATTTCCATGCCATTCAACCACACATGCATTCTTTGAAATACCATTTCCAATGTAACTTCTTACTGCTAATTTATAAACCAGTTCAGAGTTAAAAATAAAAAGACAACAGCACAACCAAAAGGTAATAATGTGTTCTATGAATTCCTTAGTGTTTCATGGAAATCTCTCCAAAACCAAAACCCATTATCACAATATCCACATTCTTCCTGCTGGTGCAACTTCTGATGGTCGTAACTGCAAGAAAACTCTTTGTATTTTAACTAGTGACTTCCTTAAGTGTTTTTCATTAACAAGAGACAACTCAAAAATCTGAGGTTAAACTCAAAAAATCACAAAGCTCACTCACCTAGAGCCAGACATCCTGGAATGTGAAGTCAAGTGGGCCTTAGAAAGCATCACTACTAACAAAGCTAGTGGAGGTGATGGAATACCAGTTGAGCTATTCCAAATCCTGAAAGATGATGCTGTGCAAGTGTTGCACTCAATATGCCAGCCAATTTGGAAAACTCAACAGTTCCCACAGGACTGGAAAAGGTCAGCATTCCAATCCCAAAGAAAGGCAATGCCAAAGAATGCTCAAACTACTGCACAATTGCACTCACTTAACATGCTAGTAACGGAGAAGGCAATGGCACCCCACTCCAATATTCTTGCCTGGAAAATCCCATGGATGGAGGAGCTTGGTAGGATGCAGTCTATGGAGTCGCTAGGAGTCAGACACGACTGAGCAACTTCTTTCACTTTTCACTTTCATGCACTGGAGAAGGAAATGGCAACCCGCTCCAGTGTTCTTGCCTGGAGAATCCCAGGGACAGGGGAGGATGGTGGACTGCCATCTCTGGGGTTGCACAGAGTAGGACATGACTGAAGCGACTTAGCAGCAACATGCTAGTAAAGTAATGCTTAAAATTCTCCAAGCCAGGCTTCAGCAATACGTGAATCGTGAACTTCCAGATATTAAGCTGCTTTTAGAAAAGGCAGAGGAATCAGAGATCAAATTGCCAACATCTGCTGGATCATGGGAAAAGGAAGAGAGTTCCAGAAAAACATCTATTTCTGCTTTATTGACTATGCCAAAGCCGTTGACTGTGTGGATCATAATAAACTGTGGGAAATTCTAAAAGAGATGGGAATACCAGACCACCTGACCTGCCTCTTAAGAAATTTGTATGCAGGTCAGGAAGCAACAGTTAGAACTGGACATGGAACAACAGTTCCATGTACTACAAAAGGAGTACGTCAAGGCTGTATATTGTCACACTGCTTATTTAACTTATATGCAGAGTACATCATGAGAAACGCTGGGCTGGAAGAAGCACAAGATGGAATCAAGATTGCTGGGAGAAACATCAGTAACCTCAGATATGCAGATGAGATCACCCTTATGGCAGAAAGTGAAGAGGAACTAAAGAGCCTCTTGATTGAAGTGAAAAGAGGAGGGTGAAAATGTTGGCTTAAAGCTCAACCTTCAGAAAACGAAGATCATGGCATCCGGTCCCATCACTTCATGGGAAATAGATGGGGAAACAGTGGAAACAGTGTCAGACTTTACTTTTTGGGCTCCAAAATCACTGCAGATGGTGATCGCAGCCATGAAATTAAGATGCTTACTCCTTGGAAGGCAAGTTATGACCAACCTAGATAGCATATTCAAAAGCAGAGACATTACTCTGCCAACAAAGGTCCGTCTAGTCAAGGCTATGGTTTTTCCAGTGATCATGTATGGATGTGAGAGTTGGACTGTGAAGAAAGCTGAGCGCCGAAGAATTGATTCTTTTGAACTGTGGTGTTGGAGAAGACTCTTGAGAGTCCCTTGGACCTCAAGGAGATCCAACCAGTCCATTCTAAAGGAGATCTGTCCTAGGTGTTCACTGGAAGGACTGATGCTAAAGCTGAAACTCCAGTACTTTGGCCACCTCATGCGAAGAGTTGACTCATTGGAAGACTCTGCTGGTGGGAGGGTTTGGCAGGAGCAGAAGGGGACGATGGAAGATGAGATGGCTGGATGGCATCACTGACTCAATGGACATGAGTTTGAGTGAACTCCAGGAGCTGGTGATGGACAGGGAGACCTGGCGTGCTGCGATTCATGGGGTCGCAGAGTCAGACGTGACTGAACAACTGAACTGAACTGAAATAAATTAATAAATTTGCCAAACTAAGCCAAAAGCAGCCTAGATAAAAATGCATTCCCAGTTTGGATTCAGATTTCTTCCAACTATGATAGGTACCTTTGAAACAACTAATAAATTTACATGAGGATTTATTTTAAAATATATTAAAGGATTCTAGTTAATACTAGGGATAGGAAATTGTAGTCATGTGTTCTGTACACATACATATAGGCCCAAAGTATCGCTGTATTTCTAATTTTCAAAATTTGGCAATGTTCTGATAACTATTAGTTCTAGTTGCTAATTATGTGAAAGTTTATTACACTCTCTTCTGTCTTTGAAACTTTTATAACAAAAACTGGATAGTTCTCAAAAAGCTACCCAGGGAATTGCCATGACTCCTAGCAATTTTATTTCTAAGTAAAAATTCAAAAGATATGAAAACAGAGACTCAGACATTTCTATACCAGTGTTCATAGAATCACTGTTCAATGTGGATGTTACTAGCCCTATTATTCAAAGTAAAATAGCGGAAACACCCAAGTTCATCAACAGAAAAAATGTGGTTTATACACAGAAATCCATAAAAAGAAAAATGAAGTTCTGATACTTATCTTGCTCTCAAATTTTATTTCCCTTTAAGGAACCAGGGATCCTAGGAGAAATGGTGGGTTTCACACTGGGGTTAAGATAAGAACAAAATGAACCTGGATACTGTTACTAGAGAAAGGATAGGGACATGTTGAAAAGACAGAGGCCAAATGTAGGATAATTCAGGAAAAAAAAATGTAGTGTAGTGGAGACCCATCTTTATCTATAGGGTAAAGAAAATATCCATGAGTCTACACTGAAATGAATAACTGAAAAACTGGGGGAGAATGGACAACTCCCAATCGGACAACTTCACATGGTAAAATGTAGGCACAGAGGAAACCAGAATTGAAAGACACATGTACCCCAATGTTCATCACAGCACTGTTTACAACAGCCAGGACATGGAAGCAACCTAGATGTCCAACAGCAGAAGAATGGATAAGACTGTTGTGGTATGTATACAAAATGAAATATTACTCAGCTATTAAAAAGAATACATTTGAATCAGTTTTAATGAGGTGGATGAAACTGGAGCCTATTATACAGAGTAAAGCAAGTCATAAAGAAAAACACCAATACAGTATACTAACACATATATATGGAATTTAGAAAGATAGTAACAATGACCCTATATGCAAGACAGCAAAAGAGACACAGATATAAAGAAGTCTTTTGGACTCTGTGGGGGAAGGCAAGGGTGGGATGATTTGAGAGGGTAGCATTGAAACGTGTATATTATCATATGTGAAGTGGATTGCTGGTTCAGGGTTGATGCATGAGACAGGGTGCTCAGGGCTGGTGCACTGGGATGACCCAGCGGGATGGGATGGGGAGAGAGGTGGGAGGTGGGGCTCAGGATGGGGACACATGTACATCCATGGCTGATTCATGTCAATGTATGGTAAGAACCACTACAATATTGTAAAGTAATTAGCCTCCAATTAAAATAAATAAATTAAAAAAAATAAAAATAAAATGTAGACTTAACAGATTTTCTTAAAATTATGATTTGACAAGAAACTTCAATGCACACTAAAATTAGCATATCAAAGTACGATAAAGAGTACTGGCATTATCTTTCACAAAAGATACTTATTAATTACAACACTAAGTAAGTAAAGCTACATCACTAGTCATAAGGCACTGTCAACATTTGTTGTTGGTTAGAACGTCTGACTCTCTTGTGATTCCATGGACTGTAGCCCGCCAGGCTCCTGTCCATTGGATTTCTTCAGCAAGAATACTGGAGTGGGGTATCATGCCATCCTCCAGGGGGTCTTTCAGACCCAGGAATGCAACCCAAGTCTCCTGCTTGGCAGGCGGATTCTTTACCACTGAGCCACTAGGGAAGCCCACTGTCAACATTATATGATCCCTAGTGATTTCCTTGGAGAAGGAAATGGCAACCCACTCCAGTGTTCTTGCCTGGAGAATCCCATGGACGGGGGAGCCTGGTGGGAGGCCGTCTATGGGGTTGCACAGAGTTGGACACGACTGAAGCGACTTAGCAGCTAGCAGCAGCAGCAGTGATGAACTGAGAACTACATCACTTCCATAGTATTTTTGCCAAAAGTGTATAATTTCAAACTCAAAGGAAAGAAAAAAAAGCACACAAACCCAGATGCACGTGGTTCACGTATTTTGTAGATTCTCCAAGTGTTATAAATCAAGAAAATCCAAGCAAACTGAACACCCGTCCCAAATGAGAGATTAAGCAGACTTTGACAACTACATGCAATGTTGGATACCACTTTAGATGTATAAAATTATCAGTTGATAATAGCACATCAATAGACATTTACTGCTTTTTATAACTGTATACTGCAGAGGAAAGATGTTTACATTAGTTGGAAAATATTAAAAACACAAATGAACAACAACAAAAGCCTATGTAGTTCCCTGCAATATTCATGGAGGTATAAAGTCATATATCAATATAGAATTAAAAACTAAATAAGGCTAGTATTTTCTGTTTTCCAGTCTACATGAAAAAACATTCAAAACAGTTTTGACAGAGCTAGTAAAGCAAACACAAAATAAAGTTCTGTGTTTAGGACTATCTTCTCAGAAAGTGCCAATAAAATAATGATGGCTATAATAGGGGGTATAAATAGGGTTATAAAAGAGGTAATATAAAAATAAACAAATTGTAGTTCACATATTCATTGGATACAAAAATTTTCATTTTTAGAAAAATTCAGCTATTTTATCTTAATAATTAAAATGGCAAATATGATCAACTTGAAAACAAAATATATTTTATTAAACCTGTCACTAAATTTGATGAAAAATTCTTAAAAGGAGAAAAAGTTCCTAAGATGACTCTTAAGTACTTAAAAATTAAAATCATAATGAGTTTCAATGAAATTGTATTTAAAAAATATTAAAGCTGATTTACATATATTAATATGGAAAAAAACCTAGTTTTGCAATCCCTATCACTATATTAACAAAACTATGAAATGCTTGGGAATGAATTTTAAAGGAAAGCTAAACTAGCAGTATTCCAACATAACAATTTGATTTTAGAAAAATATAAAGACATACCTTGTTGTTTGACAGGAAGACTCAATTTTAAAGAGATCTAGTCTCTCCTAATTAATCTATTAAATTGTTGCAAATGAAATAAAAACTGCATTATTTTTTCCAACTTGCAATGTAATGTTAAGTATCAATTGAGAGAAAAAATGCAAGTGTTGACAGGGAATATTCTGAAAAAGAAGAGAAATGAGACAGAGCTCAATGGAATAGAAGATTCATCAGTAATTTTAAAGTAACAATAGAAAGTAAGGCAGACAAATAAATAGAAATTCAACCAATTATATGTCAGAATTTCTATGATTATGGTAGAAGTGAAGATGAGTTTTTAACTACCTAAGTCAAGGTAAACAATTTGAATATGTAATGCTTTAAAACCACAGTAAGGATAAATGGAAAGAGAAATAAAATGGCAAAACATCTGATGAAAAAAACACAGATGAAGAAATGATACTAATACAAACATGTTTTAAAGAAAAACACAAACCTCAAAAGGCATAAAACATAGTATGATTATATTTTAATACACAACCAAAATACAAAACACCACAGTAAATTGACAGCAATAAAATATGGTATTTCATTTGCACTACACTAAGACATTGATATACCAAGGAAACTGAAAGGAAAAAAAAAACAGAGCAAAATGAAATAATGCAAGAGACTGTAAGGATTAAGCATATATGAAGATGACAGACTGAACAGTAACAGAAGAAAGGCAATTTCTTTGTAACATCATATTGCCAAAAAATAAAAATGTAACATTTATACAGTTTTAGGAAATATATCCACATAAACACTTGTAGATAAGATTGATGAAATCCTGTCTATATAATAGAGGAAAATCTATTTTACTTTGGACTCGAAACTATAAATTTTGGGTATCCTTAGTCTTCACAGTTTCATTGGAATTATTTCAACAAATTAGTTGGATAAATGTACAATTTATATATAAACAACACTTACTGCATAGAAAAATCTGTGGCTAGTATATACAAATCCCCCAAAATGCCGTGAGTGTTAATTTATCAATAAACTCATAAGATATGCACAAAATTTCATCATTAAGTAGATAAGACAGACAGACGTGGCAGAATCAGAGGAGGAAAAACGGCATTTAAGAAGTAAAATGTTACACTTAAAATTTTCCATATCCTTTGAAATCTTGAAAATTGTGTTTTTTATGAATCAATTTTAAATTTCTCTGTGATAAATGAAAATTTTAAATATATGCACTAATACTTCTGGGAGCAATGAAATGAAGCTTTGACATTACAAAGTCCTGACTGAGCGTCTTTGTGTAACAATGTCTCCATCATTCAAGCTCCTGAGATTCAGTCCATTAGCAACAATGAAAACAGTCCACATGCCTGGTTACAATTCTCTCCAATACCACCCTTTAAATTTGAGCCTTCTCAGCCTGTTTTTACGATCTACAGGGAGTGTCTGCTGCAATACAATAATGAGGATTTGCCATACATTATGAAGACTATTTTTTGGTTTTATGGAAGATGGTGGCAGAATCAACGGTATCAGTTTTCCTACGTAGTCGTCACTTGAGAGAACACACTGGGAAAAAAAATGGGTAAAGGTTAGTAGCACACTTCATTTCATTACATAAAATGAAATGCAATAAATAGCTATTCTAATATGAAAAAACAACAAGTGAATCAAAATTTGCTTTGGAATTCTTTTAACAATGAGAAAGCCAGGTATTGGTAGTCTTCTATCTCGCTTCTTATATTGTCTCCTCACATTGTCTATGCTTCCTTTTTATTACTCTTTCATCTACAGCTCACTCACTCATGATATCATGCAATCTACATGGCTTTCTGTATAAGAAACATACCAATACCTAAATATTGCAATGAAAATAACCAAGAAACTTAATCCATTTGATAAGAAAAATAGTAACTATATTAAAGATATAGAGGCTACAATGGAACTTAGGAAAACATTTTAGTTCCTAATCCATGACTCTGCTGCTGCTGCTGCTGCGTCACTTCAGTCGTGTCCGACTCTGTGCAACCCCATAGATGGCAGCCCACCAGGCTCCCCTGTCCCTGGGATTCTCCAGGCAAGAACACTGGAGTGGGTTGCCATTTCCTTCTCCAACGCATGAAAGTGAAAAGTGAAAGTGAAGTTGCTCAGTCATGTCCAACTCTAGCAACCCCATGGACTGCAGCCTACCAGGCTCCTCCGTCCACGGGATTTTCCAGGAAAGAGTACTGCAATGGGGTGCCATTGCCTTCTCCACCCATTACTCTAGTTCCTATTAAAATGGCTGAGCAGGTACCTCTCAAAAAACCATTAATCTTCTCTTTGAAAAAATGAAAGAAAATGAAAGGACAATGGGTCTGTCATGTCCGACTCTTTGTGACCTCATGGACTATACAGTCCATGGAATTCTCCAGGCCAGAATACTGGAGTGGGTAGCCTCTCTCTCTCCAGAGGATCTTCCCAACCCAGGTATCGAACCCAGGTCTCCTGCAATGCAGGCGGATTTTTCACCAGCTAAGCCACAAGGGAAGGCCAAGAATACTGGAGGGGGTAACCTATCCCTTCTCCAGTGGATCTTCTTTACCAACTGAGCTATGAGGGAAGCCTGTAATCTTCTCTTTAGTTATGATTTATGCCTGAGGAAAAAGGAAACATTTTCTGATTAAAACCTTTACTTTCAAGGTTATCCCATGGACAGCAGGTGGGCAATAAGGCTTTCTGAGAAAGAATGTTTAACAATTTGTCAGTATTCAGTTCTTGCCAGCCCATCCCATGAAGTAATCTTACAGCAAGGTAGAATGGGAAATGAAGGAAAAGCTCCTGGAGTGTCAAGGGCAGGAATTCAGCATCTGTTACAACATTACTGACTTTATCAACAGCTGTCCCCTCTCATTCTTCCTATAGTTTCACAGCTTCAGGAGTTCTAAGATTCTACATTTCAGTATCTACATACTGGACCTGAATCTTTTCTATTTTGTATTTCCCAAGTGACTTAATCCAAAAATCATGTACTTTTTTTTTCTAATTTCTTATCTTTTGCCTAATTAACTCCCCAAATCACAAAACAATTCAGTATGACTTTATGTCAGGCAATGAGTAAGGTATTTGCCAAAAATTATCTACAAGAGATTCTGAGTGTGAGAAAAGTGGAATTCTGAAAATCAAGGACCCCTTCAAGAACAAAACAACAAACTACTGAAGCTCCACATTTGTAGCTCTTAAACTACTGTACTGTCTTCAATCTAGTCTTACAAGCTATCTGTGCCTGCAGTCACCTTGGCATTATCCCACCATGCTATGAAATTCTGGTTGGCCATATGATAAGGTTAGCCAACAGAATATGGCAGAAATGATGTTACATGACCTCTGAAACTAGATCAAAAAAGGTCATGCCACTTCAAACACTTCTTTTTATGATTCAAGTGAGAACCTGTGTGACGGTTAAAAGCCTTTTAGCTAAGCCCAACCTTCCAAGTCATCTAAAACCAGTGCCAGATGTGAGTGAAGAAGTATCCAGAAGACTCTAGTGGTTTGAATCACTCTCCATCATTGAACTGGGTCTTCCCAGTTGATTCTTCATACATTCTGGAACTCTCAGAAATCTTCACCCACAGAATCTGTAGAAATAGCACTAGAATGTATTATATATCACCAAATTTAGCATAATTTGTTACCTATATGTTATCTGAACAATAAACACTAGCTGCTACCAAAATTCTATCAAATTTAAGAAAAGCAGAATATCAGTTCCTATCTAACCAAAGTGCCCTGCCCTGAATCAAATGAGCACTCAGACTGCCCTTACAATCACTATCACCAAGGGGTTTTCCTGAGCCCAGAGATGGGAGTGAAGAAAACCTGGAATGAGCAATAATGCAACTGGTCTGGTGACAATAATTATTGACATTAAAACAAAGATGGCAAAAGTATCTTTTCTTAAACTACTACCTCCCTACAGGGAAAAAGAAACATAGTAAGGTAAAACACACAGCATTCTGACCAAACACTGAAGCAGCAGCTTAAGTGGAGACTAATGTCAAACTAACACTTAGAAACAGTTCCTCATTAATCAATCCTGTAGCTGATTCAACTCTCCAACTTCAACATGACTTTACTACTATTATTCTATATTAGCACCTTTGTTAGGCTGCCATCAACCTCTACCATTATCATACCACCAAACTACACATGCAAAAATAGCGGGTCTATTTCCTAATTTAAAACTAGTAAAATATTGATCATTTGTTTTGCAATATTAGTTATGTTATTGTGTTTGGTGTTAAGTAAATTAATTGAAGGCAGGCCATCGCCTACATTATTCATGGACTCCATCTTTAATACAATTATATTTTTAAATAACTGTCTTACTTACCGATTCTCAGGAATATCTGATAATTCCAAGCTGCACAAGAACAAAGTCTGCACCAGTGTTATTTTCCTGAGCCTAGCCAAAATCTTGTCCTAATACAGCATTTCTTGATCCAGAACCTTCTTACTTGTGATTTACAGTTGAGATTTATAAATTAAGGAACTCCGTAAGAAGAATGTTCCTGATGATGTCAGATATCCTCAGATTATCTGCATGCTATGTTCTTCTTTCACCATATTTACCTGAGAAGCAAGAATACAATAAAGCCAAGGTCAGATACAAATAAAACTCCAGGAGACACTAATTATAACTTTAGAAGTGACAGGAATAGTGAATGCAAATTAAAAAACTAGCAAATATGACTAACCCAAATGGAATTTTTTTTTTTTTTACTTACACCTTCTCAGAGTACTTTCAGCATGAATGTTGAGACTACTGAAATTTTTCATACCAATTCTGAATAATCTAAAAAGCCATGAAGACCTATGATCAATCCATTTAACAGACTCAAACTACTGTAAAAGACAATAATCCATGCTATTAGGCCCATTAATTAAGAGTAATTCCCAAGCTATTCCAAGAGACTTTCCTTCAACAATTAGCCACAAATATGGCACTATCTTATAAAATTGCCCTTTATAGAAACTTTCAATGACTATTTTTATCATTCATGTGTTTGTCAACCCAAATATAACTGTATAGCACCTACCTCAAATCCCATCTTCTCCCTTCTTTCCAAGGGTAATCAAATTCTCTTTGTTTCACTGTTTAAAACTCTCTGCGGCAGTAGTATCTAAGTCACACGTTCTTCATGATCACTCAGAACTACGCGTAACAGTCACTGGGAATACAAAGCTGGATACAACGGCCCAACACTCCCAAAATGTCAACAGGTAATGATGAAGACAAGCACAAACTGGCTGTATCTTTTAAGTTCCTTTGGTTGTTAGATGTTGCTTTCGAAATACATTTAAAAATTTAAAGGCAGTAAATAGCAGCTGTCCTTTTTCCTGGTATGTTTATATAGTAATGTTAAATTTTTGCTATGATTTTCCAGACAACTTTCTATTCCATAATGCACATTTACACTTTTACATTGTCATGTAGCAACATATGTTTTAGTACTGAACTTACATGTGCAAAAGTTTCAAAAAGAATGCTAAAATAATCACCATTATAGTTAACACTACTGAGTAAGCATTATTTAACTCTATTATCATGTCAGAATAAACCCATTCCTTAGGAATAGTAACCATTAATATTTCAAACAGAGGCATATGGACACATCTCAGCATACACATTTAGTTGTTATCTGTTCAAAAATGACAATTAAAAGAATCAACTTAAAACATTCTTCAATATCAGAATATTTTTTCAGTGTCTGAATGACAGTCAAACAAATAAGCTATCATTACAGTTCTTCTTTTAATGATGTATATTTCAGACATTCAAATTATGTTACAATCTGTAACATATTTTCTTCTTTATGAATTTGAGAACAGTAATAGGTAAAATCCCATCAGCAAGTTTTATCATTTCAAAAGTTTTACATATGCAAATTTTGATTGTCATTGCCAAACTGCTATACAAAATAAGATATACTAATGATACCTCTAACAAATTTTCATTATTTACATTATAAGTAACTGAGAATACTCCTGACATTAGTTACTGATTATACTATACAAATTTAACTACCCACCAGAAAACTTTCAAAAGCTCTCAGAAAAAAACCTCAAAATCACAGAAATTCTGTTCTCACAAAAGTATATATGGAAACATTAAAAAAATACATAGCCACTTAAACATTTTATATAAAAATTAACATTCGTTTAGATATAAATGAAGCAGGTTTCTACACATTTAAGCTTATAACTGAAATTCCATTTTCATTTTTTTCCTAAAAAAAGTAAAGCATGAATAGATGTTTAAAAAGAAATTATCCCTAAAACTAATTTTACATATGTATGTGTATTATACATTTACAGTATGTTTGTATATGCATATAAATTCTCAACCAGTATGTGTATATAGTATAGCAAAATAACCATTACTTTATGTTAGCTATAAGAACAGCTATGACTTAAATGACAATTCCTTTAATGTCTTCCTTTCTTCCTAAAGATAAAAATAAAATCCTTTGGTCATTTTTCTTTGTTAAAAATATACAGTCTAATCTTTTCCTATGAGAATCTAACAATCTGAAGACATGGAGACAATCTAGGTATCCCTATGCCCCAAAAATCACTGCATAAACTGTAATGATAGACCCAAGATGGAAGAGCAGATGGTCAGGCGCTTATCTTCTCAACTCCAAAATTACAACTCGCTGCTGGACAACCGTTGATAGGAGAATGAAGGATCCCACCAAAAATAAACTCCACATCCAAGGGCAAAGGAGAAGCTCCAGCAAGATGGCTGGAGGGACGAAATTGTGTTTAGAATCAAACCCCATATCCGCCAGAGATGCTCAAAGGTCTCAAACAAAACCTTGGGCTCACTGGGGATGCCAGAGTCTGAGCCAGACCTGCCTTTGAGTTTGAGTGTCTCCTGTGGAGGCATGGATCAGCAGGGGCCTACTGCTGGGGCAGGGGCTCTAGATGCAGCAGACCTGGGTATAGCATAAGCACTCCTGGAGAAGGTCACTATTAACCCCACAACAGAGCCGCCAGAACTTACACAGGACTGGGCAAACAGACTCTTGGAGGGCACAAAGAAAACCTTGTGTGCACCAGGACCCAAGAAAAACGAACAACGGCCCCAAAAGAAACTGACTCAGACTTGCTGGTGAGTGGCCAGGAGTCTCTGGTGGACGCCTGGGTCGGCAGTGGCCTGCTACAGGGCCGGGGCACTGAGTAAAAGCAGTGTGTGCACAGGACCTTTTGAAGGAGGTCGCCATTATCTTCATTACCTCCACCATAGTTTGGCCTCAGGTCAAAAAACAGAGAGGTAACACAGCCCCACCCATCAACAGAAAATCAGATTAAAGATGTACTGGGTATGGTCCAGCCCATCAGAAGAAGACCCAGTTTCCCCCTCAGTCAGTCTCTCCCATCAGGAAGCTTCCATAAGCCTCTTAGCCTTCTCCATAAAAGGGCAATCACAGAAAACTAATCACATGGACCACAGCCTTGTCTAACTCAATGAAACCACGAGCCATGCTGTGTAGGGCCACCCAAGATGGACGGGTCATGGTGGAGAGTTATGGAAAAATGTGCTCCACTGGAAAAGTAAAAAGCAACAGTTAGAACTGGACATGGAACAACAGACTGGTTCCAAGTAGGAAAAGGAGCACGTCAAGGCTGTATATTGTCACCCTGCTTATTTAACTTATATGCAGAGTACATCATGAAAAATGCTGGGCTGGAGGAAGTACAAGCTGGAATCAAGATTGCCGGGAGAAATATCAAGAACCTCAGATATGCAGATGACACCACCCTTATGGCAGAAAACAAAGAACTAAAGAGCCTCTTGATGAAAGTGAAAGAGGAGAGTCAAAAAGTTGGCTTCAAACTGAACATTCAGAAAACGAAGATCATGACATCCAGTCCCATCACTTCATGGCAGATAGATGGGGAAACAGTGGAAACCGTGCCTGACTTTATTTTTCTGGGCTCCAAATTCACTGCAGATGGTGACTGCAGCCATGAAGTTAAAAGACGCTTGCTCCTTGGAAGAAAAGTTATGACCAACCAAGACAGCATATTGAAAAGCAGAGACATTACTTTGCCAACAAAAGTCCTTTCTAATCAAAGCTATGATTTTCCCAGTAGTCATGTATGATGTGAGAGCTGGACTATAAAGAAAGCTGAGTGCCAAAGAATTGATGCTTTAGAACTGTGGTGTTGGAGGAGACTCTTAAAGAGTCCCTTGGACTCCAAGGAGATCCAACCAGTCCATCCTAAAGGAAATCAGTCCTGAACATTAACTGGAAAGACAGATGCTGAAGCTGAAACTCCAATATTTTGGCCACCTGATGCAAAAAACTGACTCATTTAAAAAGACCCTGATGCTGGGAAAGATTGAAGGCAGGAGAAGGGGATTAAAGAGGATGAGATGGTTGGAGGGCCATCACTCACTCAATGGACATGAGTTTGAGTAAGTTTCAGGAGTTGGTAATGGACAGGGAAGCCTGGCATGCTGCAGTCCATGGGGTCGCAAAGAGTGGGACATGACTGAGCAACTGAACACCAAAATATTACACAGTCCTAAAAGCCAATTATGAGTTGTATTCCACTGCTAATACATTCATAGAAGCCACCTCATGATATTGTTATATTTACAAATTTATACTTAGTGAAATCCCATGCACCTAGAAAAACTAGATTTTTTAATGATTCTTTTACTGCTATTTACAATGTTGTCTTGTATGTTGTCATGCATTCCAATTAAATACAATACTGTATAATTCAAAGACAATAAAATCTTATAAGATACATTTCCTTTGATTAAAATATATAATGCCCTATCAGCAGTACAACTACAAATTATGACTTGACTTTTTTAATGTACAAAAACCTAAGCACTAAACAATGATTAAAATATAAAACTTTCTTTTAGATGAGAATCCAAATATGAAAAAGTACCATTTTAACTCTTGCTTTTCCATAACTCAGAAAGCAGATCCCTGAATAGGCATATAGCTCAAGAAACCCACAACAGCATCAATTTCACTGCTGAGATTTCTAAAGAAAACAATGGAACTTTACAATGAATTATTTACAAAATTATACTTTATGAGACTCTATACACCTAGAAAGTCTAGATGTTAAAAATTAAAATCTTATATCTGCCTATTTACAAAGCTGTCTTGAATATTGTCATGCAACCAAGGGAACACATACAGAACTGTGTATTGTTCCAAGAGGTAGTATAAAATTTCTTTGACAAAGTCATTTTTTAATTTGAATGTTAAGAGGAAAAAAATAAAGATAAAAAAAGTAAGAAGGGTGAGTAGTTAGAGTACAGGGGATTTTTAGGGCCATTACAATATGATGATGATTAATACATGTCATTATACATTTTTCCAAACTCACAGAATGTACAAAAGCAAGAGTTAATCCTAATGTATATAAACTACTGACACTGAGTGATTGTGTCAATGTGGGCTCATCCATTTTAACAAATGTACAACTCTCATAGGGGATTTGATAATGGAGGTGGATTTTCATACATGTACTAGGTTGATAATGGGGGGAATTATGCAAGTATTCTGGCAGAGGGTACACGGAAAATCTTTTGTGCCTTCCTCTCAAGTTTTCTGTGAACCTGAAACTGCTCTTAATAAAAATAATATAAATGAAATATATCAGGAATCTTGGTTTGAATTAGATATACCAGAAGAATTTACATGGTGTAAGTTTTAAATATACGTACTTGATACAATGGCCAATTCTTCTATATGAGAACAGGGTAAATGTGTAATCTTGTCAGTGTTTCCACTTAACAACCAATTTGCATAGCTTCAAGGCCCTGTTTGTCAACTTCGTTGCTATGTTGATTTTAAAAGACAACAGTACTAACACATTTACAATGAAATAGTTATAAAGTTAAACTTTTTAGATTCTCAGTACATTTAGAAATATTACATGTTTAAAACTAAATATTACTTTTGCTCCTTATTTACAAAATTGGTTACTGTCATGTTAACAAGTGAACACAAACATTTCTATAAAATTTTCTTTAGGAAAATGAATTGCATCAGGAACCTTAGCACATCTGGGAAAATAAGTTACACATACATGTCCCACAATTAGAGGTAAAATTATATAAGAAATGCATGTATCTAGAAAGAACACATGTTTTTAACTGCATATATAGCATTCTAAGAGTCACTCAAGAACAGTGAGAGTTAATGTACCATTCCATTTTGACAAGCATAAAGCTTATGTGCTATGAATTTTAGGTAAATATGTATTCAAAATTATGACAGAAATTTGTGAACATGTAGTGATATATGGATAAGAAACAAAAATCTGATCACAGGCACACAACCACCTAATACTGTTCCCCCCATACAGACTAAGTATAAACACATAATGGTCATGCAACACTTCTATTCATAATATATATATTTCACCATTAGTTTAACATTAATATATTGATTCCGTGTGTGTATGTGCGTGCGTGCGGTTTCAGAACACCTAGGAACTTGTTAAAGAAGAGCTTGCCTGTTAGACAAGTGTGGAATGTGTCCTTACTCTGTTCCAATATTTAAAACTCAAAATTTAGATGGAAAGAAAAAATATACAAGTCTATGTATTTAAAAATATGAATGATGATTTCTACACTCTAACAAATAATGTCTAATGAAAAAAGCCTCAAGAACACAATAAACAGAAAACCATCAAAATTCAAGCCTAATTCATGAAGATGCTCACTCTACTATATCTAAGATCAAACAATGACTGTAACTTTAAAGTTTCAATGAAAAGGTATTCTAAAATTATTGACAGAAATTAAAAATATTTTATGAAATAGCATGTATCTTCAATATACAAAATAAAGTAAGAGATCAATCCCTAACAACCAAATATATCCCAAATACAAGTAGTTTAGCAATTCAATTTGTCAAAATAGTGTTTTCACTTTAGTCTATCAGTTTGGTACTCACAAAATACATGCCTACCAGGCAAATTCTATGTAGATGTCATTTTAAAAAACTAACATTTGCTTCCCACATATCTAACAGCCTCACTATATTCTCCAGCAATAAATAAAGTTCATAAACTAAAGCCTCCTGTATTATCTGCCCTCAAACAACCCAAAGAACCTAAGACTAAAGCCAAATGATAACTGGCCCCCAAAATATTTCCATTCTATGACTTTTAGTATCACTAGTTTTATACACACATATATGCATGTATTCATATGGATATGTATGTAAAAACATCCCTACAAAACATGGACTAAATGTTTAGAGCAAATGACTACATATTCTATTTTATTGACCACCATCTAAAAAAATCCCTTAATTGCCCAATTATTTACTCAGATAGTCTGAAAATAGGCAAAATTTTCACTCTCTGCATAGTTAATATTTTATAAAACCTGCATAAATTATAGCTCATATGCCTAAAAACATATAATAATGCTATTAAATACACATGATATAAAAAAATTCCTTTCGTCAGCCAACTATTTAATGAACTCAGGTCTGATATACTATCACTAACATCACCCATAAAAACTTACATATTGTCTATACAACTATAAATAAATACTTTAAAACAATAATTCACTATTTTCATTAAAAGTCAAATGCCACTGGCAAATGAAAACTTTTCTAACCTATGCTGTTTTACCGAATGTGAAGATTTCTCTAAGTTATATAAAGAGTTGTGTTCTTTTTGTATACAAATATATCTGAAAAACATAAAAGCAGTCCAGTGATGTTTCCACCATGATGAATCCTGTCATAAAATGATATATTTACATTAGATACTCCACACTATGTATTTCTCACAACCTAAAAATTGTGTCTAATGATCCAATGAACATACTGAGGGTGGAAGGAACATTTCTTTTGGCAAACAAAAATATTTCTATCCTATTAGGTTGATATGAATTTACAATGATATAGACAATTACAAGTTAAACAAAAAATTTAACATTGCTTGTAACAAACTGTTTAACAACTTCTACCAGAAATGAATTAATATTGGTTGGCAATTAGAATACTGATCAAATATATTTAGATTCCCAACATCTGATCATGGAGCAAAGTCTGGATGCTATTTGAGAACGCTCTTCATGCATATGCATATACATACACAATCTTCCAAAACTCCCTATTCTCTGTCTCCTAAATTCAGCTTTTATTTGCCTAACACAAAGTGGTCTAGAAATACCTCAGTAACCAACATTATATTCTACTAATTGAAATGACCCAAATGTCAGCCATCTCTATGCATGACAGGATGGTAAAGCACAGTACTTTTTCTATTATGTACAAAGCAATAAAAAAAACCCACTCAACCCTGATTATGTAAGCGTTGAGAGCCTCTTCTCTGGTGCAAAAATTTCATCTTAATAAAGGCAATCTCATACTATAAAAAGCTGTAACATAAATGCCATTACAGGATAACATCTACATTCAGATATAGCACCCTTAATAGAATTTCTTAGGTGACAGTTGAACATAGAACAATCTCTCTCATCTCAAAAAGCCATTGCAATAATCCAATCAAATGATTTCAAATGTATACATCATTCAGAGGTATTCTAACAAACCTTATTTCTATAATCATGTATTAAAAATAATTCTTCTATATATATTAACAAAATCTGTTAATATTTGCAACACACTGAGAAATGTCACGAAGCTATTATATTTGGTTATGTTATACACAGTATTTTTAAAATGCATATAAACAATAGCAGTGCCTTCTTTTGCTTGTATGATATAGTAATATTAGACATTTCCATGTCCTTCTCTTTTTGCCAGCCATAAACAATACAAAATTCTGTACAGCTTACAAAATGTCCTCAGAATCCCTTTCTAAAAGTCTTTTCCAGAAGACAATTTTACCAAATGTATTTTTAGAAACTTTCTTAGGAAACAAGCTGTATTATCTTACATAAAAATAATATATTGATGATTATAAATGTAGACCTATCTACTTGAATATTAGATTCCAAAAGATTAAGCAAAGAAAGAATACAATTAAGCTCTTACAAGCTGAATTTCATTCTCTTCACCTCCCAACATTCAATGAACAATTCATCATTCAGAGTATTTTATATCTCAATACCATTACCCAAACACAATTTTCCTAAGTATTTAAAAACATTCATAAGCTACAAATGTCAAATTAATTAATGGGATTAGAGTTGTTTTAAAATGCAATTAAGATCTGTTTATCATAAATGTACACAAATGCCATATATATAGGGCTTTCACTGGTACACTGTGATAATCCACAGCAAGGAAATTACTATTCCTCACCAATCCAAAGACTGCTAGTGAAATATCAATATTTCAGAACCAAGATGAAGTTCGGGCCAGTACTAAACTCTTATTTTGTCTATAATTTGTGTAGATGGTAAAACTTCTAACTGAAATCAAGAAGCACTGTTCTTCCCTTCCTAGGCTCATATTCCTATAGGGTTAGCTTACATGTACTTGATATTGTCCAGACTAGCCAATGCTTGAAGTTTTACCAAGTTGAAATAATTTTCAAATCAGTGGACACCCTTCACATACTTGAATCTTGGAGAGAAATCTGGAATGAGAGTTGCTGTCCTGATGCTGCTGGATCAGGCAAATCAATACAGAGTTAAAGATCTAGAAAGTATCTATACAGAAGTGCTCCAGCCAAAGACGCTTTAAATTGGCAAGAGGTGTAGAATTCCTTATCAGTCAATAAGTAAAATTGCTCAGGATATTCCAGAAAAATCTTCTCATCTATGTTAATACAAAAAAAAGTTTGCATAACTACCCTAAAACCATCCTGAGTTGCACATTGATAGTATCTTGCTGTGCAAAGTTATCTTGAGACTCTTGTGGACCAAAGGGTAAGAGGAAAGGAGTTTGAAATTTATGAATCCAAATGTTCAGTAACTAGAACTGGAAAATTTCCAATTTTCACAGTGGCAAAAAAATACTCAAAATATTATCAGTTTATATAAACCTTTGTCCTCTTTTCCGATTATTGCTTATTTCTAACACTTCTGAAACATGTCAATTGCAGATTTATGAAGAACACGACGTGGTTTCATCATCTTTCTCAAAGATTGTTTTGGCCAACAGATAAATTACAGAATCTGAAGCTGGAAGTAAGGGGACCAGTTAGAAGTTTCAGTATGAAAAGCAGCTCCAAAACAGCCATCTATGTAACACAGTAGCTACTGTGCAAAAAAGATTCTAAGTTTCTGGATGAAATCCTTGTCCATCTTTCTTAGGCCTCATTCATGTCCATGAATGACAGCCAATCACCTTCAAGTTGACATCATGTTTCAAATCTCTGTAAAATTGATAGTTAAATATATATTACACAATGATTTTAAAAGGATGTTTATGAATTATTTCCTGCTTATTTGCCACTATTTGCTTTGAATTATCTGTACATGTGTTTGCAATTTTAAAAGCAACTATTCAAAGTCTTTTGCAATGAGTTGTAGGATGATGTTTATGGCACATTATAAAAACCAAGAGAATAATCAATATATTCTGCTACCCTAACAGCCTCCACATGCCTAAAGCCTGAGCTCTGCAACAAGGAAACCACTGCAGTAAGAAGCCCAACCACCACAAGGAGAGCAGCCCCTGCTCGCCACAACTGGAGAAAGCCCACACACACACCAAAAACCCAGTGCAGCCATAAATGACATCTTTATGTTTTGGGGGTTTTTTTTAGCATTTTTTTTAAAAGCACTTTTTTTTAAACACAAAAATTTTACTACCCAGTGAGCCAGACTGAAACAGATAAAGGCATTCAGTAAGAGATACACATTTCTCTCTTCACCAAAGCCCCAAATCAAAATTTGGAACTCTCACATAAGTGAGTTTAAGATAGTACAGTATTACCCAGGGAATTCCCTGGCAGTCCAGTGATTGGGAGTCCACACTTTGACTACTGAGGGCCTGGGTTCAATCTCTGGTTTGGGAACTAAGACCCCATAAGCTACAAGGTGCAGAGCTGTACTACACAATTCCCTGATCTTAGATTCTGGCTGGCACAATAAATTTTCTTACTTCTTGACTCAATCCTTACAAAAAAAAGTCAGAAAATAAACGTTAAACTGAAAGCCAAATTTTGCCTATAAGGCCAACTTTTTGTACTTACCAATAATTAAGACAATAGTGTAACAAAAATTACTATCAAAAACCTATTAGATGCCAATTTTTATTATAGGCTTTGGTGAAAGAAAAGTCATAATGACACCAAGCCTCCAGTGAACCATTAATGTTTCATTCTAATAAAGGAAGAATATTAGAAAAATCTATCTTTCCAGTATTAGAAATATTTCCAATATTAGAAAAACCATCTTTCCAAAACCTGCCATGTTATAATCTTAGACAACAAAAATATTATTCTGTAACAAGACTTTCATAAGTTTCTTCTTTGTGACTTCAGCAATTTTGGGGGATGGAATATTTGTATTGTTACTTTGACATCACTTAGGGCCACAATTCACTTAGTAAAAAAAAACTGCTCAGTCTATTTAAAATTCAAAGCCAGTGTCCAGCCAAGTTCACCAGATCGGGTAAAGTGAAAGTGAAGTCACTCAGTTGTGTCCGACTCTTTGCGACCCCATGGACTGTAGCCTACCAGGCTCCTCCCTCCATGGGATTCTCCAGGCAAGAGCACTAGAGTGGGTTGCCACTGTAGGTAGAAATTACCATGTCTAAGAAAACATACTACTCACTGAGATTGTTTCTATTCTTAGAAATATTTCTTAAAACACCTACTATTTCTTTGAAATTTTTATTAGTCATTTTTATGACTGAAGGGCAGAAGTCACAGAAACAAGACTCTTCATCTACCATTTAAAAAGCTGAATTAAGTATCCTGTAGCAATAAAGGAGCAGCTCCCCTGTACTAACGGCCCCTATGCACTGTTTGCAAAGATACACTGGCTGTGTGAATATCTGATGCTACTTATCAACATTCAAATCTAGAACAAGCAAAACTAGATTTCAAATACTGCTCTTCTAGTAGAACTTCGTCATCTTACTAAGCAACAAAGATATGCTCACTCCTATGAATTCAAATTGCAGGTATTTCCACTTTTGACAAAAAATGACTAAAATGTATCTCCATGAATACCCTGTAAACTTTATGACAAAGTACTTAGGTTCTCTACAATAAATCCTGGTATTTACTGAACAGCTATTCCCAGAGAGGAGCCTAACTTACTGACTACTAAGTATTAAGAGTATAACATTAGATATCAGATAGCCCTAGATTCTAATCTGTCACTAACACAAGTTAATATTCACTAATATAAGTATCTAATAATATTTTTAAAAATCAGTAATGGCATCTCTCTTAAACATTTACTCTGTGATAGGCTCTGATCCCATTGATCAACTGCAGACAACTGAAGAGAAATAAACTGTCTTTAAACACCAGCATCCGTGTGACAGCACTTACCACACTCACAGCATTTCATAAAATATGTTCCATAAACATTCCTTCTGGACATCACTTAGACACCTAGAACTGGTTTCCAATGTTTGATCCAAGATGTGGTAGTTTCCTTTATTTTGATCTTGTTTCTGTCTTTGTTTCCACCTTGTCACATATGTGCCTTCTGAGATCCAAAGATGAGCTTCCATTTTTGCTTTGAACAGTGTGTGTGGTATACATATATATATATATATATATATGTATACACACACACACGCACATATAAAAAAGGAAGAAAAAAATAAAATAATTACAAAAATCTATGAAAAGAAAACAAGGGATGTCTGAAGAACTGGCACAAAGTGTACTACTACACCTGCCAATTCTAGCTATTCAGCTTGCACACGTCAAGACAACATTTTTTGCCAAGAATAATATTGTCTGAAAAGTCTATTGAGGCACATTGACTAGATTTCAGAGTGTCCTTTTAAGCTCAAACTTTGAAATCATCATGTTCAGACAAGGTCCTATGTCATCATAAACCTAGCCAAGGCCTCTGCAATATGATCCTTTTTTAAAAAACAAGATTATTTTACCTGGTGTGGTTTGTTCTGTCCTAAAGGTAGTTAAGTAATATTTTTAGCCTTGTTGTAATATTACTGGGTAGGATCCACATTGACACATCAGAAAATTCAATAATCAAATTCTCTTTTCCTTTCAGAGGCATCAATTATGTGGGCAAAAAGGCACTGCATATGACTGGAAAAGTTTCAAGACAAAAAAAAAAAAAAAAAAAAGCCATGATAAGATGATTTGCTTTATCTAAGAAAATTCAAATTCTGAACATTTTTATATTTATGGCCCATCCCAAAGGAGTTAGAATGCAAAGATGAATAAAACAGAATCTGGCAATGTATTATAAACTCAATAACATGTATCTGAACATTTCATAATACAATACAGGTTTGTAACTGACTACTTGCTGAAATGAGTAATAAGTCTTATTTGAAATTAACACAAGAAAGTGTTTTTTTCTGATATTTGCAGGATTTTGAAAATTCTACCATTTTCACACAATCCCATAAATTTTGTGTGACAATGGTAGAATTTTCAAAATCCTGCAAATATCAGAAAAAAAACACTTTGTGTTAATTTCAAATAAGACTTATTACTCATTTCAGCAAGTAGTCAGTTACAAATCTGTATTGTATTATGAAATGTTCAGATACATGTTGAGTTTTGTTTACAAAAGTTAAAAATTTTTTATCTCACTTAAATGCGGAATCTAAAAAATCTGAAGACTAGAATGGTGATTGTTGCCAGGGGCTTAGGGGGTAGAAGAAATGGGGAGATGCTGATCAAAGGTAATAAACTTTCAATTATATGATGAATAAATTCTAAAGATCTGATGTAGAACATGGTGACTACAGTTAATATACGGTACACTTAAAATCTGCTGTGACAAATTTTACATATAGATCTTAAATGTTCTTACTACCAAAAAATAACTCCGTAAGGAAATAGATGTGGTAATTCATCTTACTGTGGTAATCTTCTCACAATATATACTTATTACAAGACATCATGCTATGTACTTTAAAATTATACAATGCTATTTATGAATTTAAATTTATGAATTTATTTACTTACATTTATACAGTGCTATCAATGCAGCTGGGAAAAATTACAAGACTTCTAAAATTAGACATGATTACACAAGTGAGTACCAATGAACCTATGGAAGCAGGGAACTATGTCACATCTCACATGCTTCTATACTAAATCCAGTTTGTCTATCACATAAGCACAGAATACCACAAACAACTCAAAACCAGCAAGGTAGTATAATTATTATACACCAAATTCTTACTTCAATTTTTAAGTCCCAGAATTCTACTGAAAACCACAATAAAAATATATATTGCTATACAATATGTATATCTTTATGGAGCCACAGTGAATGTAATGTGAACATTACAGTAAATTACATTAAATTACAGTAAATGTGAACAGGAAACCAGGAAGTTGTTGTCCAACTACGATTTAGGTGAAACATGCACTCATTCAAATGCAGGTATGTAGGAGAAACTCTTAGGGACATCAAGTATTTACTTCCATGAGGGTCTAAAAACTGACTATGTTGGTATTAGTATGTGACCGCAAAAGAACTCTGTAGAAGCAGATCTAGCAATCCACAACAAAATACCCATACTTCTCTTACACTGTTTTCTTAGTATGTATTCTACAATGAAGAGTTCTCAAAAAAAAAAAAAAAAATTTCAAGTTCTAAGCAGAGAAAAATACTATTATCACCAAGTAAAAATAATGGAAGTAAGCTTTTTGCATAATCTAGGGTTCTTGCCATTCACCTCTAACTTGCAAAAGAGGCCATCTTTAATTAATACTAGAGAACAAGCAGTCTTTAAATATGCGTACCTAAAGGCTATGCACACCAGCAGATCTATACAAGGATGAGTATTTTCTTTCCAAAAACATAAAAAAGTACCACAAATTATTTAAAGCTGATCCAGAGAGCAGGCTTCTTAGAAAATAAAACTCTCTACATACTTTTTCTCTAAAAAATGAGGGTTGTATATCTGTCATATATATCAGGGTCAATTTTCTAAGAGAATGGTTTGCCTGGGGCTCTGTTATCACAAAGTTTCTTTGTAACATTTACAAACTCTAAAAAAAGTATCACAGGTATTATAAAATCTCCTAAACCAAGGAAGGCTTGGCTGCTTTTGTTCCTTACCTGAAAGTAGCCATTAATCTTAAAAATTTCTTTGGGATAGACCATATAAAGTTGGGGCCAGCACCTGTAGTCGTTTTGAATGCCCCTCTTCTTCCAGAGACTGTTATTTGAAAGACCATGATTTAAAAGCTGGAAAAGGCGACATAGATATAATCTCTGCTGATAAAATCAAAGCAGAAGACAAATTAGTCTACAAGTCTTAAATTACTAAGGAGTTATTACCAGTCTTGAACTGTGGTGTTTTACAAGCTAATTGCTACAATCAATAAGGACTCATTTATTGTCCAGTTGAAACCTTAGCCATAAAACCTAAAACCTCCAACCTCTTCAAGAGATTTCACTGTTCCATATCAACTCTAACTAGACCTAGATATTTGGGCATTCATTAATTATTTATTTGCAAGATATTGTTTACTTCTCTGAACTTCCCACACATCACTAAATGATGCAGCTGGATATGATTGTAACTGGTACTTAACAGTGAACTAGGTTCTTCCCTGGTAGTCCAGTGGTTAAGACACCATGCTTCCAACATAGGGAGTGTGCATTTGATCCTTGGTCAGGGAACTAAGATCCTACATGCTGCACAGTGCAGCCTAAGTAAAATTTAAAGGAAGTGTCCTGGGACCCATACTCTACCACTCATTTAAAAATTTGTAAATACTTACTCACTGGTAGGGAATGATGATTTACTCCAGGATCATGTCATCTCTCTGACCAGACAGGCACAAGGACACTATGTCCAAAAAGGTCATCAACTGAAATAAGCTTGCAAGGAAGGAAGAACCTTCCCATTTCAAATACTTTGACTGAAGAAACAAAATCTAATCCAGTATCAGTTTCCTTCTATAAGATGGCCTTACAAGGCATCACATCCCTACTTTCCTTTGAGTATATATGGCATGATAAAGTAGAGGGGTCAGTATAAAGTTTATTATGTGATACCAGCCAGTGCACAAAGTCAAAATTGTTAAGCTAAAACAACTATCACAACCGTTTTACCATAAGACATAAAGACAAAATAATTTAAATGAGTTGGTTAACAGGATTTACCTCATCCATAATAACTTCAAGACCAGAAAAATCCCAATCTTAATTCTGACCTCTAAAAAACATCAAAAGGCAAAAAATGTACAACAGTACCTCACAGTTTAATTGCTCTATGCATTTATTAGCTAATATTAATGGAGCAGAGGGGACAAAAGCTCACAAACATTTCACACATTTCACAAGCTGCATTGCAGGACAAAAAGTGACTAAGAAGGATCAACAGTATCCTAGGGTCTTGGTGGACGCATTCCTGGGGGAGGTGGACCTTGAAAAGAAAAAGCAAAATTCCATGAGATCATAAAAAAATAGACAAACATAAATATTCAGGGGCCTGGCTAGTACCACTGAGAAAATTATTAATACTCACTCACCTCTTATCCCTGGTGGAGGGGGTCTCATTCCTGGAGGGGGCATGCCTATTGGCGTCCCACGAGTAGGAGGAAGCCCAATTGGTGGGCCCATGGGTGGTCTCATACCAGGTGGAGGAGCCATAATTCCTAGAAAGAAAAATGGCAGGAAAAAAAAAGCACATAAATCAGCTAAGATGGTAGCATAAAGCACAAGATAATAGTTAAATAAGCCAGGTACTAAGTAAAGAGTTGAACAAACTTCTCCTTGACCATTGCTACGGCAGATCATCCCAATTCAAGAGTCCATAGTTTTCACTAAAAATCAATGGCCAAAAGTGAAAACATATTCCAAGCTCCTAGTTAGGGAGTTAGGCTGGGCCTTAATTTAGTATCTTCTTAAAGAGTGCTTTTGGTCATCATAATTTTATTTCACAGATCCACATCTGTATCTAAGAACCAAATTCTTTTAGCAATCTTCTTAGAACCAAATTCTCCATCGATTCCTTACCTGGAGGTGGGGTTGCTCGACCAACAGGTGTAGGTGCAGTCCCCCGTCCTGGTGGATACTGAGTTGGAGCTCCAGCAATGCTGGCAGTAGCAGCAACTGCAGCAGCTGCTACAGTGCCTCTTCCCTGTGGGGTCATTACCTGAGAAAGAACGCACAGACAGGCAGTAAATATAAACACTTTCTCACATCATTCAAATACAGAAAAGGCTGATCATACACTATTTATTAAACACAAAGTAATTATAGCAATTCTGCACTTCTCCCATTTTTCTCATTTAAGGCGCACTATCACCACTATCACACTCTCCTTTAAAATGAACATGTCCGCTTTTAACCTCATCAGCCCTTTGCATTCTCAACTCTGGTTTATCCATCCATATTCCTCTTCGCTCATCAGTGCTGAGTTACTGCTATCATGGTGGCTTCATAATGTATATTTGTACCTCTCTTCCCTCTACAGCATATACTGCTTTACACAGTACAGGATGTTCACTCAGTTTTTTCCATCTCCTCAGTATCAGATTCCAGGTACTTTCTCTCAATAACACTCCTGGTGCCTCACCTGTTGAGATGGCCCCCCAACCCCTCGGACAGGGCCTGCTAATCCAGCAGGAGCCTGGGGAATTGGAACACCAGCTGGAACGCCTCTGCCAGCTGCCCTGCCAACCCCAGGGCCCCCTGCAGCTCCAGCAAGTGGTACCCGAGCAATGCCAGTCTGAAACAAAAAAATACATATATAGCTTGAAATCAAATTTATGAAAGCTATCTATCAATAATCATTCCTAAATAATTACCTCTTTTCAACATTTTCCCATATAACCTATCTCATATGAGGTTCTATATTGAAAACAGCATCAAGAGAAGCATCCTACAGACTAGATGTATACTAGTCAAATTGGGAACCCATATATTTTTCACTTTTTCAGGATCCTATCAAGAGAAAATAAATCAGCACTCCTACCCGTAACTAGATTGTAGTTAGCACATAGAATAACTCATTAGAATATGCTTAATCTCCCATTATAGACAAACAAGAACTTACATCAAGTGCTAGGCACATTTTGACAAAGGTATAGTGTACTCTGTCTCTGTTGTACACTCATTTAGCAAATAATTCAAATACTGTGATTCCCTCCCACTTTAACGTTCTGTCCTGTCCTACATCTTTCTTACATCTTTGGGGGGTGGTCCCTCCACAGTCATGGAAACCAAGTTCTCCCCACGCAACAACACCAGACCCAAAACTCGCTTTTCTTCACGCTCTGGCTGCTTAGCATTCTTTGGCCTATAAATGGGAAGAAAATTTTAGTATGGTAAGTTATGGATCGACTCCCTAACATTTTTATAGATAATTACATATCAAGACAGTAATCCATGCCCTGATAGTCATGCTCAGTTACTGAGTTGTGACAAAAACAAAGAAAACTAGACTTGATATATAAAGGTGAGCTCTTTTCCTACCATACATCAAACTTCCAGATATTCCCTCAATGTTGTACTATAGCAAAACTAATTTCTTCTTTGTGAAACACAGATGCAAATAACATTGCTAAGATTCTTTTAATGGTTGTTGCTATTGTTCAACTGGTAAGTCATGCCGACTCTGTGGCCCCAGGAACTGCAGCACAATATATTTTTCCTATCTTTCAATGTCTCCCAGAGTTTGTTCAAACTCATTCCCATTGAGTCGGTGATACCATCCAATCATCTCATCCTGTCACCCTCTTCTCCTCCTGCCCTCAATCTTTTCCAGCATAAGGGTCTTTACTGACAGCAAAACTTGGAATTTTATCTTCTTCCTTCCAGTTTTACTGACATAAAATTGACAAACCATACTGTGTTAACTTTAAGGTGTATAGCACAATGACTTATTTCATGAAATGACTACCACAATAATTTTAGTGGACCTCCAACATGTCTTACAGATACCAAAAAAAAAAGTTTTTCCTTGAAAACTCTTTTAACAACTTTCATATATAACATACAGCACTGTTAATCTCATTTCTCATGCTGTGCATTACATCCCTTATACCTAATTATCTTAAAAATGGAAGTTCATAATTTTTAACCACTTTCATCCAATTCGCCCCACCATGCCCTGCCTCTGGCAGCCACAAATTTGATCTCGTTTTCTGAATTTGTTTCTGAAGTATAATTGACCTACAACACTGCATTATTTTCTAATGCACTACACAGTAATTCAATTATTTCTATTATAAGGAGATCATTATAAAGTGATCAACACTGGCTAAGACTTTGAAGACAGGCAACATTGAAACTTCAAGTTTTCATGTTAAAATGGGAATTAAATCATTTTTAACTAAATAAGTAAATATTGATGACAGACAACTGAAATAAGAGATGAGAACAGCAACAGGCAGTAACAGCCTAATAGCAGACACCTGCTTATTCCTAGACTTACCACATACTATATAACCATGGGAAGCGGCTTCCCAGGTGGTGCTAGTGGTAAAGAACCCATCTGTCAATGCAGGAGACATAAGAGATGTAGGTCTGAGTTCTGGAAGATGGCAACCTACTCCAGTGTTCTTGTCAGGAGAATCTCATGGACAGAGCAGCCTGGCAGGCTACAGTCCATGAGGTGGCAAAGAGTCGGACACAACCAAAGTGACTGAGTATGCATGGATATAATCAGGGGAAATCTTTTTGAACCTTTGTTAGTCTAATTTCCTCATGTGTCAGCAGCAAAAATCATATATGCATACAGCTTCTACCATATAACATAGATAGTGCCTTTTTTAGGTGAAATTATCCCTAAAACTTACTGAAGAATGAGACATAAATTAAGGATACACCTAAAGCACTCTCAATTGTCTTTAGTATTTATCAAAGTTGTAATTTTTAAAAATAGTTTTCAGTAAAAATGTAGATTATTTAAACAAAACCTAACACTGATCATTAACTTAGCATTCATCATCTAGAATTTCTGAAATGATCCAACTTCATATGCAGGAAGAAAATTAAGAATAAATAAAAACAAAAAGACAAGGAATATGTTATGGATTCTATTAAGATTTGAGAACAGACGTGTATAGCAAGCAGGGAAAGCATCATCACCTTTCTCTTCATACAGAAACTTCTAAGTGAATTGGTCAAATGAAATTTTTGGACAATGTATCATCAACTGTGGGAACAGAAGATATCAAGCCAATGGTCAATATAAATTCTACCCCTAGATAAGAGCCTCAAACAAAACCATTTTGAACATCTAGAGATATTACAAGCACTGACCCAAATACTCTGAATGAAAAGTCAATTGAGTATAATGCCTCTGGGATCTCCCAAGTGCCACGCTCTTTTTGTTAAAGGAAGCTCCTCAAACACAGGTGCAAAGAGGATTGTGTTATAGGTAAGGCACAAGCATAGTGAAGTTATTTCTGGAGAAAGAGCATGGATAAACCCCCAAAACAAATAAGCAAGGGAGATTAGAAGCTGATGCCAAATCAACACTGACCACGTGAGTTCAGACAAAACAAGGGGCAGGCAAAGAGGCTGGCTGAACAACTGCTAGACCAGGCCTGAACTATTCTATTCTCATTTCAAGTCCTCAACCATGAAGAGTAATTGTGACTCTTACAATTCCTTCGATCTCAATTTTCTAAATAAATATATATTGTTATTCTGAGAGTAGCATACAGCTTTTTTCCTCAGTTTTAGTTCATAATTGTAGTTTCGAAATTAAAATAAAAAATAAAAATAATAAAACAGTAGTGTGGATACAGTGACTCTAATACTTGGAGATTCATCCAATTCAGAGATGAAACCAGGACAGGACTGCCATTTTTCCTGTCTCCTTCAGCAGGTACCCTAACTACTTACTTTACCCTCCTTTACCTTAAACTGTTCTGCCTCTCCCTCAGGACCCCACTGCCCAAACCCAAAGTGGCCTTACTTGATCTTCCTGAACTCATCACAATCACAGAGGATCAAGTTCATATGCTTGTCAAAAGCCTTAAAGGTGCCAATGAAGATACGACCATCTTGCAGGATACATCTCATCCTATAGTCAATGTGCTGCAGCATCTTGCTACTCTTTCCCACAGTCTGGAAGGAGTAAGATAAGAGTTAGTCATTATTTTGTCTGCAGCTACTTTCTAACCCTTTCCTGTTTCTTCCCCACTCCTATACCAATCCAAATTTGGCTGCTTTCTTAACAAAAACATCATGCAGTCAATCTTTTCTTACCTTACCTTTAGGATACTAAATTTGGACCCAGGACCACTTATACTCCTCTATGGAATAGTCTACTTTTCAGAATCCCTATGTAGTTTTCCACTGCCCTAAATATATGATATCCCCAATAGATTCCCAAACCCAGTTCTCTCTTTTAGCATACCATCATTCTAATCCCTGTCCTTTCCCAATTCGAATCCCAAATCTCACTCTCCTACAGAGTACTTGATCCTGAGGACTATTTCTTTTCCCACTAGACACCTAGACAATTGGTGGGAAATTCCTATCTCCATCAAAAACTTGGCAGTTTCCGTCAACCCAATGTAAACATAATGTATTATTTTTCGGTTCTCTTTTAAAGGCCTCTATCCTAGTTTACACCTCACCTCTTATATCATTCAGAACTTTCATCAGTGTTCCTCAAACTTTTATTTTTTTGTAAAGGTGCCACTAAGGCACCTTTTAAGAAGATTTTCATCCCAAGTGACCACTCCACTGAAATTTTAATATGCAGAAATACTATTTCCATACTGTGGACCTCTGGAAGACCCCAAACCACTGTAAAAATCTAAGATTCTTCTCATTCATCAAAAACTAATTTTCAGTTCCTTTGGATATCCTTCCCATTAATAATATATGTTCTTGGTTACCTAAACTTAAACAGAGCCACAAAACGGATCAGGATGCTGTATCTCTCTAGACTGCTTTCCTTTGTACCAATCAAGCCTCAAAGACCTCCATTTTTCTTCCCCACTGATTCCAAGCCTGTTCCTCGGCTGTGGCTTTGCTGGACCATCCATTTTCAAAGTAGACTTTTCAATCTATTGAAATCTGACCTCTTGAGTCCCCCATCTGCAGGTGATCCCTCACCACTGTAAATACGACCAAAAATTCTGTTCTGTCTTTCTTCGCAATGCAAGATCTCTATAACAGGACAACATACAGAGGTTTTCTACAGTTTTTATCCAATGCAATGAGGTATCATCACTATAGATTAATTCCCTATTAAGAACCCTGAAACACCTCACACTCTGGAAATCCAACATATTTAGAGAGTAGCTTCTCTCCCCTCTACCCTAATAAACATCTTACCATGATTGCTGTTCCACCAAATTCAATGTCCACAGGAAAGTTTCAGGATCCTTAAGACCTAAGGGAAGGCTACAGATAAAGGTATGACGCAGGTTCTCTTACAAACAATGCAAGCTGAGGCAGAAGCTTCAAATAGTAGATGGAGCCTGCAGAGGAAAGCATGATCAAGCTGCACCACATCTACCATGGTTTAAAACAGGCAGAAAATCTTGCATGAAAAGTACTATTTGAGATACTCAAAATCACTCCATTTCATTCTTATATCCACCAATTAAACACCAAATTTCACTATTTGATGACCTTATCTCCCATTTTTTGCACACCTGTAAGTTACCAGTTTGTTGAATGTAATTTTACACAGAAATTCTTAAAAGTTTCAAAAATAAGCTTAATTTTCTATTAATATTCCCAAAACATAGTATTCTCTTTTTCCATCCTTATTCTAAGGTGTTTGATTCTCTGGTCACAAATTAATACCAAGTAATCTCAACTTCAACATTTTGGTATTCCTAAGTTTCTCCATTTGAATTCCTCCTGAGTTAGCCCAGATTTTGCTCCTTGGCTAAACCACCTAAATGCTTTAAACCACAATGTTACCTCCCCCCACCCAGCCAAAGTCCCTTCAGAATAATGCTAGGAAATATCTCTTCACTATGAATGTAATATATTGTCACGTACCTGCTTAAGATGTCCTTTGTCAAAAGGCGACATACAACTACTGAATGCTTACATGTATGTACAATCAACTTTCTTAGTAATCAAAGAAACAAGCATTAGAATACAAACATTTCCTCCCGATAAACTTAAGAAAATGCTTCTAGTATGTATGAACCAAACCTAGCCAAAACTAGTAAGTGCTCTCAAACTGCTAATTATATTTAAAAAGCAAACATACACATTATGTTCTTTATGAATGGGAATTTGGTTTTACATAGATCTTCCTGGTGGCTCAGACGGTAAAGTGTCTGTCTGCAATGTGGGAGACCAGGGTTCGATTCCTGGGTCGGGAAGATCCCCTGGAGAAGGAAATGGCAATCCACTCCAGCACTCTTGCCTGGAAAATCCCATGACGGAGGAGCCTGATAGGCTACAGTCCATGGGATCGCAAAGAGTCGGACACGACTGAGCGACTTCACTTTCACTTTGGTTTTACATAAAAGTAACTCATTATCATAAACAAAATCTAGTATAATTGTACTTTCAACAATGCAAACATTTCAAGTAAGATTGTTGTCTCCATTGTTTTCAATAGAGAAGATTTACAAACAGTAACCTGGTTAAGTAATTTACAATCATCTATTTTCTTATGTGAAAATAAAATCATTTAAATAGTGGTTAAGATCTATGACATAATCAAAAAAAGAATGGTGTGTAAAACTATAATAGATTAGAAGAGAGTTTAATGAAGTTATACAAATAGTTCAATAAGGATGGTAAAATGTAGAGGCAGTATTTCCCTACAATTAACAAAATTTCATGTCAGTTCATTACATTTTAAAGAGAACTTGGAGGCTATTAGGTTTTCTAAAAAAAAATAAATAAATAAAATGACCATTATTCAGAATCTCTCTCCCAAGCTTTGTTCTCCACATGCAAACTACCATGCATCCTTTGTGCAGCTTTTTCTGTAAGTCAATCCTACCGTCAATAAATGTAGTTTTTTCTTTTCCAATCTGGATTTCTTTTCTTTTTCTTCTCAGACTGCTAAGGCTAGGACTTTCAAAACTATGTTGAATGATAGTGATAAGAGTGGTAAGAGTGGACTCATCTTATTCCCGACTTTAAAGGAAATGCTTTCAGTTTTTCACCACTGAGGATAACGGTTGCTCTGAGTTGGTCATATATGGCCTTTATTATGTTGAGGTATGTTCCTTCTATGCCTACTCTCTGGTGAGTTTTAATCATAAATGGGTGTTAAATTTCGTAAAAGGCTTTCTCTGCATGTCCTGAGATGATCATGTGATTTTTATCTTTCAATTTGTTAATATGGTGAATCATATTGACTGATTTGTGTATACTGAAGAATCCTTGCATCCCTGGATAAAGCCCACTGTTGGATTCAGTTTGCTAGCATTTAGTTGAGGATTTTTTCATCCGTGTTCATCATTAATTGGCCTGTAATTTCCTTTTTTGTGGCATCTTTGTCTGATTTTGGTAACAGGGTGACATGGTAAGGGACTTAAAATATCCCACTCACACCAATGGACAGATGATCCAGACAGAAAATCAATAAGGAAACACAAGTTTTAACTGATGGATCAGTTAGACCTAGTTGATATCTACAGGGTATTTCATCCAAAAAAATAGACTTCACTTTTTTCTCAAGTGCACATGGAACATTCTCCAGGATAGATCACATCCTGGGTCAGAAATCAAACCCTTGGTAAATTTTTAAAAGTTGAAATCATTTCAAGCATCTTTTCTGATAAGGCTGTAAGACTAGGTACCAACTACATGAAAAGTACTATAAAAAAACACAAACACATGGAGGTTTAACAACAGGCTTCTGATTAACCAACAGATCACTAAAGAAATCAAAAAGGAAATCAAAAAACGTCTAACAAATGACAATGAAAGCACAACTCAAAATCTACTGGACGCAATAAAAGCAGTGCTAAGAGGGAAATTTATAGATATACAAGCCTACTTCAAGAAAAAAGAGACATCAAATAAACAACCTAATGTTACACCTAAAGTCAACTAGAAAAAGAATAACAACAACAAAAAAAACTCAAAGCTAGTAGAAGGAAAGAAATCACAAAGACCAGAGAAGAAACAAATGAAAAAGAAATGGAGACTACAGCAAAATTCATTGCAAAGCTGGTTCTGTGAGAAGATAAAACTGATGATCCCATCAAGAACAAAAGGGAGAAGACTCAAGTCAATAAAATGAAAAATGAAAAAAGAGAAGTTACAACAGACAACACAGAAATACAAAGGGTCATAAGAGAATAGTATGAGCAATTACATGCCAATAATATGGACAAGTTCGAAGAAATGGAACCAATTCTTGGAAAAGTATAATCTTCCAAACCCGAACCAAGAAGAAACAGAAAATATGAACAGACCAATCACAAGCATGCAAATTGAAACTAATAAAAAATCTTCCAACAAACAAAAGCCGAAGTCCAGATGGCTTCACAGGCAAATTCTATCAAAGTTTAGAGAACACCTATTCTGCTCAAACTCTTCCAGAAAATTGCAGAGGAAGAAAAACTCCCCAAATAAATATAATTTTAATCCAAATCCCCAAGAAAAGTTTCAGGCCTATAATTTAAATGTTCTGAATTCTGACAAGATTCTCTATAAAAGAGTAGTCTGTAAACTCAGGAAACCTTGGTATATGTTTGAACCACTAGCAATTTCCACTTTTATGATAGTATATCTAAGATGTAAGATATTCAGCAATCCATGGAGACATAAAGTAAGTTAAGTGGTTATCTGAAATAGAGGGTGGAGTTGGGTAATGAATTAAATGACACAAAGGGATCTTACTCAGGCAACAGAAAACCCTAAAAGGACATGTGGCAATGGCTGTAATGGCAATCTGCTTATAACTGGGCAAATTTTATGGTATATAAAACATACACCAATAAAGCTGTTCTTATACAGTAAATTGTCTGAACCATCAAATAATCTTCAAAGTTGCTAAGATTACATTTAATATTGCCACTAGTGCCTCCAAAGAACAAAAGCAGCTGAATGTTCAATAAGACAGTATTCCTGGCCCTTATTCCCAAATGGAGACATGCTACTAGACAATGAGCCACAGACAGTGATTACCAGGGGAAAAAAAAGAGGGCTGGATATGGATTTTCAAAATTTCACTTAAAGGAAAGAAATGTAATCACAGAAAGGCTTCTGAAATAAAGATTAACATAATAAGCTTCCCTGGTGGATCAGACAGTAAAGAATCTGCCTGCAATGCAGGAGGCCTGAGTTCGATCCCGGCATCAGGAAGATCCCCTAAGAAGGGAATCGCTACCCATTCCAGTATTCTTGCCTGAAGAATTCCATGGATATAGCAGCCCAGTGGGCAATAGTCCATGAGGTCGCAGAGTCAGACATGACTGAGCGACTAACACTTTCACTTTTCAGTGGGAACCAGTATCAAATGAGCA
The DNA here is from genome assembly GCF_019923935.1 of Bubalus bubalis. Taxonomy (NCBI): domain Eukaryota; kingdom Metazoa; phylum Chordata; class Mammalia; order Artiodactyla; family Bovidae; genus Bubalus; species Bubalus bubalis. Next base: position 68,407,519 of record NC_059176.1, read on the forward strand.
TTTAAGGTGGAAATTTGTAGTCAGTCACCTCTCCAATGAAATTTTATAATTCAGAGTCAGGGATTTTACCTTCAAGTGCCAAAAGTTTTCAGAGTCCAGATTTCCCAATTAGACCCATTTCAAATGTTTTATCCTGCTTGGCATTTCAGTGAACACAGACCAAACCAGGTTCATACAGCTTAGCTATTAAGAGATCAACAAATGCAAACAAAGATTTCCTGGTATAGTAGATCATAAGACAAAAGTAAGCCAGTCAGGCCTCTATCTATCCATCTAACCTGTTTGAGGTTCCAAACTCCTCCCACAACCACTATGTTATTACCATGTATAAAAATGCATCTGGGGATTTGAGTCATGGACTAAAGCACTGGAGACCTACAGAATTGGGGACATAAATATGTATTATGTATAAAATAATCCATATAAATAGGAGATAACATTTCACTCAGAATAGGGTTTGAGTAATTGGAGAGGTTAAGAATGGGCTTCTCTTAAAGAGATGGACTTGAAATTTAGAAAGCTATATCTCATTCCTAAATTCAGCATACTCTAACCACGAATCCTTGTGAGAGAAAGGAGATATATTACTTTGTAGAGTGATCAAACGTTATCTCCACAGCAAACAACAAAATGCTTTAAGAGAAAAAAAAAAAAAAAAAAAAAACAAGAGCAGCAATATTACACTGCACTAAGGAATTAGCAGTTATAATAAATTTCCTGATGAAAGTGGACATAAACAACTAAATGGTCCAGGTGGCCTGACTACATCCTGAGACTCCTCAGAAAGAAGAGTTCTCAAACTTTTGAAAAGGGTGGACTTTGAAATGATTAAACTATGTAAATATGTAAAGCTTCCTTAAATCAAAAGATCTGATGGTCAGACTTGGCCAAATAACATACAAAAAATGAGAAGTCACAGAACAATGGTATAGTATTAGTTCCCATTCACCTGATAAAATAGACCCTTCACAGAAAAAAAAAAATGCACAAAAGTCTAACGTGAGAAACACAGCTAAGTGCAAACTATTAATCCACAAAGCAATGCCAGTTAAACCAGAGGAAAACAATCTTTCCATTTTGGAAAGTGTTTGTCAAAGGGGAAAAAAGAGACATCAAAGATGGTACTAAGAAATTATCACTGTAGTAATTATTCTTGAACTTTTGAACTGTGGTGTCGGAGAAGACTCTTGAGAGTTCCCTGGACTGCAAGGAGATCCACCAGTCAATCCTAAAGGAAATCAGTCCTGAATATTCACTGGAAGGACTGATACTGAAGCTGAAACTCCAATACTTGGGCCACCTGATGCGAAGGACTGACTGATTAGAAAAGACCCTGATACTGGGAAAGACTGAAGGCAGAAGGAGAAGGGGAAAACAGAGGATGAGATGGTTGGATGGCATTACTGACTCAATAGTCATGAGTTTGAGTGGACTCCAGGAGTTGGTGATGGACAGGTAAGCCTGGTGTGCTGCAATCCACGGAGTCGCAAAGAGTCAAGACATGACTAAGTGACTGAACTGAACTGAATTATTCTTGATGGTAAATAATGCTTATGTTATTAAAAAGCAACATAACAAAACATTTAAGAACTTACTAATTTTTATACCCTGCATACCCAAACTGAATCCTCATCCTAATAAATTTAAAATACCTAATATACAATATTTTTAAAATGCAGAATATTCATAATAGCATAGCAAACTAGGGGAAAAAAAAACACAAGTACAAAGGAAAAGTAAATCATGAAGGGACCATCATTTATTCATTACAAATGATACTGAGGATTATGTAATAAAATGAAGGAACATTAATGATATACATAAGTAGAATAGTTTAAAAGCATGATTACAACTATGTTTTCAAAAGAAAAGCAAATGGGTAAAATGAAAGAAAAAAAAATCCCACTATGGTTGAAACATGGCTATTTAAAATCTGTGGTTTACTTTCCCATTTTTCTTGGCTATCACTCCTGTTTTACATTTTTATAATGAAAAAGTAAACATATCAATTGTTTAAATGTCTTTACCCATTTACATGTATAGCAGACTTTAAGAAGACCCTTATCGCCAAATTCATCTGATTCTCTACTCTGTAATGTTTACTTCATCTACTTTCCTTACAATACATTTCCCTTTACCACATTCTATAGTACCAACACTCCCCTACTGGCTCCACCTTATGTTTTCATCTCTGAAAGTGGTTCTCTAAGAGACTAGCAGACTTTTTCTTTTAAAGGGAAAGATAATAAATATTGTAGGCCTTGCCTGCCATTCAATCTGTAATGAATACTCCCATCTGCCACTGTACTGTCAATAATATTGACAGGCTGTATGTAAATAAATGGATATGGCTCTGTGATAACAAAATTTATAAAAACAGGCAATAAATGAGTCAGACACTTTACCAACTGTTGTAAAATAATTCTAGTAACTAGTACTATTTAGATGAAACTAGCACTTAAAACTTGGAAAATTACTCTACTTGCAGATCATAATTATGATTTAAATAATACTATACAGGAACTTGCAACAGTATCTAAACTATACTAAAGGGCCAAAGAATTCTTGGTTAAAAAATCAATTATGCACACTTATTCATGTAAAAATGTTCTTACTCTGGGGGACAGCTGAGGACAATTACCAGATTCCACTGTCTGAAATCAATGCTACTGTCTTGCAATCAAGTCCAGGCAATTACTGGAGAATGCTGGGTAAAGAATTTAGTAGGGGAGGATTTTTTCTTTTGAAATGATGGCCATAAACAAGCCTAATTAATTTGAGTTGTGGGGTTATACTCTGAAATAGAAATAAAGAAAATCTAGAAGAAAACTCATCTATAAACTTCTTTCCTCTCTTAGTTTCTGAAAAGCACATATTAAACCCTTTGAATTTAGGTCATTCAAATCTTAAACTTAAAAAAAGAAAGGAAAAATAAAGTATTTAATCAAAATTAATTGCAATTTTCTAAAAATCTAAGCAACTAACACAAAAAGACACTGTAAATAAATCTATGTAACACTGACAAATCATGGGTTAATAGTTTTGTTACATGTCAGATGATTAAAAAAATGGGTAACAAAATATGAGAAAAGAAAACAAAAAAAACTAGTAAATAAGCCTGGGAAAATATTTAGCTTCTCATCTGCTAATGGATGTGATGTGTATTTCTAATTTAATAGAAATAAATTATATGTAATTGACATAATTAATGCAGATGAAAGTGTACCTGGCACTATACTTTCTCATGGCAATAAAGACTAATAATTGATAATATAATTTAGAACATGAACCTTAATTTCAAATTCCTTGATTTAGTTTTACATCTGCATATCCAAGGAAATGATCCTATCTAATGTTTTACAAAAAGCAAATCACTGAAGCTTCATTTCAAACTATCAGCAGAAAAAATAAAATTCACAGAAAGGAATTATAAAACATATTAGCAGGGTATTCACCAACTATTTATAATGAAATACTTTTCTTACGTTAAGGTGAAAAGCAGTACAAGCTAAATATGAATAAAACTACCTAAAAAGAAAAGACTACATTGTCTAGAAAGTAACTCATGACAAAAGTCTTTCAGGGTGAGAGCATTAAGGTACTGCTTTTACTATTTAAAACTTTCTGCTATGTGTTTATATTTGTATGAAGCCTTTAAAGAAAAGACATTGAATATATCTCAAATAATTAAATGACCTCCAAACATCCTACCCTTTAATGAGTTGTTTAATCCTGATCATGATTTCATCAGCTATAACCTGTTTTTATTTTTCTCTTGAAATCATCTACCTTGGTGTTCCAATACTGCTTTAACCACCTCTTGGTGTCTCAGCTAAGAATGCCTGTCTCAGTTCTGCCTGGAAATCCACCACAGGTACTTGCTGCTGCTGAGATCGCCTCAGGTACACGTGACACCTAAAACAAGAGCACAAAACAAATAAGTGAAAAGACATTTGCCTATATAGTTAACAATGCAAACATGAAAAGACCCTTACATTTAATCCTCAAGGTTCAGAGCATACCATTACATTATGAACAAATTATAGAAGAAGAGACTCTCTGCACATAGGAATGTACAAGAACTGATGGATACTTACCCTCTTTGGTGGTATTACCAAGGAACTTAAAAAAAGGAAAAAAAGGGCTCTTTTGGTTTAAAATGCCCTATAAAAGAACCAAGAGTATAATAACCATTTCTAATCTGGAAACAACTCTTTTAACCCCTAGGGAGGTAGGGTATTGGTTAAGGTATTTCCAACGAGACATTTTAAGATAGTTATTTATGCTGACAAGAAATTACTAACTGAAACAAAGAACTTCCAAGCTACTTAGGCTCTCAGACCATGTAAATCTACCATCCTTTAGTTATCAGGGAATTCTGGAAAAATACTCAACATATTCCTACCTATGAGTAGGACTCTATCTGGCTGTGAATCTGATCCTGAGGATAAGAGATACAGGAAATTACACAGGTTGCTGGCTAACAAGACAAGCATAAATAAATCACCAGCCAACAAACTGCCCTCATTGTAAATATGTGCTTGCATACTAAGTCACTTTAGTTGTGTCCAACTTTTTGTGACCCTGTGGACCTTAGCCCGCCAGGCTCCTCTGTTCATGGGATTCTCCAGGCAAGAAAACTGGCGAGGGTTGCCGCGTCCTCCTCCAAGGGATCTTCACACGGATGGACCCCATTTCTCTTACTTCCTGCACTAGCAGGCAGTTGATAAGTACATATGTATAAAAACATTCAGGAACAGCTAGAATTGAAAATGGGACTGTGATAAATGGTTTTCCACTATTTCTATACTTTAAGATTTTTAACTGCAATTCATGGGGTCGCAAAGAGTGGGACATGACTAAGCAACTGAACAACAACATAAAGAATTAGCCTGGACTTTGTCCATGGTTCCTAAAAGGTAATCTCTAATCCTTTAACAAGTGATAGGAGTGTCTTTGTTATTCATGGTGGGCCTCAGGGATCACACCAGAGTTAAAGCTAACTAGATGGCTCAGGTTAAAAGCTGGGCTTAGAGAACAGAATATTTATACTGCTTATCTGTTTCTATAATCCACTTATTATCAAAGTGGACAAAGGTGGTTGGGGAAATTATATTATTTTTCCAAGGCAAAATTACCCTCAGATTCTAGTTCAGCACCTCCTAGTACTTATACGTAACATATACAACAGACATCAGGAAAATGAAGTTGTCTCTTCTTCAAAAGCAATGAAATATTTCCATAGATATGGACAAATGAGTGAAACCTAAAGCAGGCTTTTAGAAGATTACCATATGACCACCTATTATACTGATGATTCACACTAATGTTACACTGGATAAAGGCTCTAATAAAATATAACAAATGTAACAGAACCTTCACTCACTAACAAAGATCCTCTCCCAAGAAATCTCCACCCATACCTCTGGCGCAATCTCTAATTTACCTCAAGTTATTTCTAGGGATTCTGGAGAGGAAAAAAATGGCATTACCATCTAAAAGAAAACAGGCAAATACCTATCATAAATTATATAAACTAGTCACTCAAAGTATTCCTTTTCAAAGTTTAATAAAGGAAAGAATAACGAAGTCTGAAGAATAAGTAAAATAAAACAGACATGGGAAAATGGAGAAATCTTTTTGCCTTGCCAATAATTTTAAATATGCAAAATACTGAAATTTTCCCACATATTAAACGAGCAAATAACAAAAATAAGATACAAAATGCTACCCACGCTGTATAATAATTTCTGTAAAAAACTTCATATTTGAAGAAGTGAAATAAAATACAAATAAATATTAATAACAGTTGACCCTTAAACAAAAGTTTGAAGTGTGTGGGTCTACTTATATGTGCTTTTTCCCCCAATAAATATATTGGGGATATTTTTTTTTTTTTTTGGAAATTTTTGACAATCTGAAAAACTTGCAGACAAACCAGAGCCTAGAAACATCAAAAAAAGAAAGGTATGTCATGAACATGTAAAATGTACGTAGACATACATTTAACATAAAAATGTTGTTCAGTCAACTGTCTATATTATCAGTAACGCTTCTAGTCAACAAGAGGCCATTTTGAGTTCAATTTGGGGGGACTCAAAAGATATATGGGGATTTTTGCCTATGTGGGGGGACTGTAACCCAACTCCCTCATTATTCAAAAGACAACTGTAATATTAATTTTCAGATTGACTGCTCCTTTATTCACTGCAATAACTAAGAAATGCAAACAACATAAATATCCATTAGTAAGATAATGATAATGTTATTATAGAACACCTGACATGGAAAGACTCCCAAGGCATATTGTTACAGAATAAATCTTCTGTATATAAACAAACATGCCTACACACACACACACACACACGCACTCTGTATGTGTATACATGAATGCATATTAAAAGGTCTGAAATGATAAGAGATCAAACTACCTGAGGATTTATCTCTGGGGAGAATGGACAGGGAGGGGAATGGACTAGTGATATTTGATACTCACTGTGTATCTCAAAATTACATGTTTTATGAGAAAATTATATTCCTGTATTAGTAACAGCAATACAATTTGAAAAATAACAGCTTTAGGAAAGAAAAACAATTTTACCACTGATAACTATCAAGATTTGTGGTAATAACAAAATGCATAAGACCCAATGTAGATTTAGTATGTATCATGTCATTGTTATTGTTTTAGCTGCTAAGTTGTGACTCTTTAGAAATGTTAATATAGTTTTAATTGAAATGCTCCTTCTATAAACACATTCATATCCTAAATTAAGAGAAAAATGTATACATTTTAAATGCACTAACTAAAAATTTCTAAAGAATGCAGAGCAAACACGAATACATAAATTTACATCTCTTCAAAGCACAGAACATTTGTCAAGCACAACAAAAGTGTAACAAATAATAAAGCAGAAACAACTTTAATATAAATATGTTGAAGGAGGTAGAACTTTATGAACATACCATGTTACCTACACATGTATAGAAAAAAGGAAATACATGTTATTAAAATCTTAGCAAAAGTTAAGTTAGGACAACATGGTTATGGATGATTTAATTGCTTTTTTACTGTATCAATATAACATGCACAAGCTTCTTTCATTAATTAAATTCATTTAAATTCCCTGTGGCAGCATACTTTGTTCCACTTTGAAAATGCCCTAAATGGGTTCTCAGGGCCTGACTGTACTCACTCCTGGTTGCTCAGTGAGGCTGTCCTTCTACGTTTGACTTGGACTTCCACCTCTGGTACGTGCTGTTCTGTAGTCCGTCTCAAGTGTAAACGGTCCCTGAGGTAGAAAGGGGATTTGTTTTATAGACCTCATCAATTTCTGAAATAACCACTTACTTAAAGATTATACATGTATCTAGTAAAATGGAATTTTTAAACTCCATCTAATCTAATTAAAGCCAGGTATGGTGATATATACCAATTACAAATCAATAAAACTGACAAAGGTAGAATTAAATATTAGAAGATCTTTATCCATCAATGGTCAGAATCTAGCCCAAAACTACTTTCTCCCTTTAGATTCCCCTTGACAGCAGAAAACTTCAAAGGAAAAATATCAAAAAATTAAGCAAAACTGTGTATTTCTACATATACTCACATATACAGATATAACACTATATATTTAGATATATTTACATAAAAATAAATGTACATACCCCTGAAAAAGTGGCAACAATGATTCCAAAAATGATTTGAAAAACATTTTATTATGAAAGATATTTCTGTATAGTGGAATAAAGTATAAAATTTAAATTACGAAATGTCTGTTTAAGCAATCTCTTGTGTGAATGCTTCCTTCTTAGGATTTGAGAAACAAGAAATTTTAAAAATGCTTAAGCAAAAAAAAAAACATAGCCACTGACAGTATAATCTGCAGAATAGCTCACAAAACGGCTCCTCAAAGGATGTGAACAGGAAATCTGTTCAGCACTTGGGTCACAGACTAGAAACTACAGGAACTGAAATTTTAAAATGTCAACTTAAAACAGAGATAAGGAAAGGCATTTTACACAAGTCATGCAATGTAATATTTCACAGGCAGATTTCAAAGGACACATTCCAAAAGATAATTTCCTGAACCCATGCTATTTTAGGTTTCATATTAGATTATGCAAAATAAACAAAAGAGTTTAACAATAACCCCGGATTTGCTTCAAAAACTTTAATGTTCTAATCAAGCAGTAGGAAAGATCATTAAAAAAAAATACCTTTGCTAATCTCCTTGATTTTTGGACCTTTGATTAGGTAATACTTTCTTAGATTATGACACCTAAAGTACCTAACAAGAGACAGAAATCCATAGGATTTCACCAAAAGTGAAAAATCTTTGATTCAAAAGACACTTAGAAAAACAATTAGAAGCATGGGAGAAAATATATGCAAATTATATATGGGATTAAAGTCTTTTATCCAGAATATATATAGTATTAATATTAGTCGCTCAGTCGTGTCCAACTTTTTGCGACCCCATGGACCCGCCAGGCTCCTCTGTCCATGGGATTCTCTAGGCAAAAATACTGGAGTGGGCTGCCACTTCCTCCTCCAGATATAAAGAACTCTAATTTAGAGAGAGATAAAGATCTCTTACAACTCAATAATATAGTAACAAAACTCAATTTTAAAATGAGTCAAGGGGGCTTCCCTGATGGCTCAGTGGTAAAGAATCCACCTGCCAAAGCAGAAGACACAAGTTCCATACTTGGTATGAGAAGATCCCACATACAGACCATGAAGCTGCTAAATCCCTACACCACAACTTTTGAGCCTGTGCTTTAGAGCTCAGGAACAGAAAAAACTGAAGCCCACATGCCCTAGTGCTGGCCTGCACAAGAGAAGACACAGAAGAGAAGACCTTGCACTGCAACTTAAGAGAACAGCCCCAGCTCACCACGACTAGAGAAAAGCCTGTGCAACAACGAAGACCCAGCACAGCTATGAAATAAATAAATTACAAAAAATAAAATGAATAAAGGATTCAAACAGATTGCTTTCCAAAAGCATAAAAATTTCCCTTAACAGAAGAAAAGATGCTCAATATGAGGGTCATTAGGAAAACACAAATCAAAACCACAAACACCACTTCACACCACAGGAGTAGGATGTGGAGAAACTGGAGAAATGAAAAATGACACAACTCTGGCATTTCTTAAAAATGTTGAGCATATTAACATGTGACCCAGTATTTCCACTCCAAGCTTGGAGTGAAACAAAAACTCAAACTTGAACATGAAAGTTCCTAGCAGTGTTAGTTGTAATAGCCAAAAATAGAAATAACCCAAAGTATAACTGATGAATGCATAAACAAAATACCATGTGGTATGGTATATATCCATACAATGGAATGTCCTTCAGTCACAAAAAAGGATGAAATACTGATACACAAGATGGTAGTTTCAAACATATTTACTGACACATTAATACAGTAAAAGAAATTATAAACCTCTGCTTTACTGTAGACCTCTGCTTTGTCATAGACCACCCATTATGATTAATCAAAGCTTAACTGAGAGTACCCCATTATCCATCCCACCCCTCAGAAAAAATCTTCAGTTCCTTTATATAACCTGAAGGTCTGTGTTCAATTGAGAAAACAATCAGTATATAAAGGTATCTTTTTCATTTTCAAAGATTTTTAAAGCTACTTGCAAAATCAGTGATGAGCAGCTTTATTTTGAACTTTGTTCTAAATACACATATGTACATTTGTAATGTCCCTAACTGCATTTCCAACCCAGAAGCCAACATTTCAGAAAATTCAGCATTTAAAGAGAAAAAAAATGCTACATGTACACAATGGTAATTTTTCACTCCAAAATCCCTTTCATTAAAAAATTAATACTAATCTGGAAATATGGGCTTCTCAGATGGCTCCATGGTAAAGAAGCCACCTGCCAAACAGGAGACTCCGGTTCAATCCCTGAGAAGATCCCCAGGAGAAGAAAATGGCAACCCACTCCAGTATTCTTGCCTAATAAATCCCATGGACAGAGGAGCCTGGCTATCATCCATGGAGTCCCAAAAAAGTCAAGACACGAGTTAGCAACTAAAACAACAACAAATTTGAAAATATACTGAAAAAGCCAAAGATGATGAGATATGATAGGGTTTTTCCTCTCTAATATTCTATCAAATATTCAGGATTCCTTACACACCCCCCCAAAAGTAATAACTCAATGACTAAGACCTCAAGAATGAGAAATAAAAATTAAAAAACACAAAGATAATGTAAGGTAATCCCAGGGTGTGATCTCCCCACTAACATGTAAATCAGTGTGCCTCCAAAAACAAAACCTTTAGAATCAAAGAGAATTCTGAGCCAGCCAGCACCCAGGAACCAGAAAATAAAACTTCTTTGCCCACTCTTATTAGTGAAGGATGATGCCTTAACCATCAACAACTCATGTTCAAAGTACCTTGCCTTAGAAAGCAACACACAGTCCTTGCTCTAAACTTCAGACAGGGCTCATATTCCTTTCCCATTCTCAAAAAGCTGTGGTACTATGCCAAATATTCACAAGGCAGGACAGAGACCTTCAAACTTCAGGTCTTTCCACAGGGTCCGCCATATTGAGGTCCTAAGTCAGAGGGCAAGACTACAAAATGGCGGACCAGGATGATGCACTCTCATCTCGCAAAGGGCCAAATGATCAGATGTTCATATTTGAAGCAGTATCTTCCTACAAGCAGAAAAAGAAAATGCAAATCATAAGTATCACAAAATACCAGAGTCCTATTTTTCGAGCTACTAGAAAATAATTCCAGAACAAAGCTTCCAAAGCTTAATTTACATTTCCCTTAATTACATTCTAACAGGGCACACAAGCAGGCGTACTGTTTGTGATAAATGAGTATAAAAGGCAAGCACATCAAAATTCTGCAAGGAAATACCTTAAAAATGTCCCCCAAAATCAAAGTATGGGAATAATAATACAATAACCATGATATTTTGTTAATTACCCCTTCTCAGCAAATATTCATAGCAGCTCCAACTTCAAAAATAATGGAACAAAAATAATAATTAAACAATCAAGAGGAAGGGGATATGTACACACATAGCTGAACACATTAGCAACTGTGAAGTTGCTGTACAGCAGAAACGAACACAATATTGTAAAGCAAATATATTCCAAATTTTTTAAAAAGTCCAATTAAGGCCAACAATTCACTAATCCCAGATACACCCAGGACTCACATTCTACATTTTTCTCTGCTGTTCTCCTTGAACAAACAATTCATAGACCTCAGTTCCTAGAGAAGTCTTGATCCCCTGATTTAAGGATATTATAAAGGTAACATCACCAATGGATTATCTAGCAATCAAGAAATAGGACAGACAGGTCAGGGAAATGTAGCTATAGAATTATGTAATCTGGGAAACTGAAATCAGAGATTAAAGGGATGAGAGTTGTCTAAAAGGCTAACTTAATCCACTTAATACAGCAAACAATTAAGACTGCTCACAGTGCCACCTAAGGCAAATGAACAAAACTGAAAAAGCTCCTGCACCAGTGATGGAGGCTGTCTTTTAAGTAGCGTAGTGAATCCCAGAATGCACTCACCTCTCTTGGCCTCCAAGCCCGCACCTCTCCCTTAAAAAGGTAAGAGAAGGCCAGGGGCATACTGCAGCTGCCCTGACATTTCAGGCAGGCACAGGATGGAAAAATCGTGCAACTCTCTGGCCTACCTGCTCCACTCTACCATGGCACTGCAGGGAAGAGGTGACTTACAATGCAGAGGCTGCACAAACCTGTGTCCTTCCTCCCCCAAGCCCACTCCAGCAGAGCAGGGAAGAGACAGGGACAGGGCACGTAGATGTAAGGGGTAGCTGGCCACCCCGCACAGCGGAAGCTGCACAAATCCCCTCCCCCAGTGCACAGCAGAGGCGGTGTCATCACTGACGCGCCTGCGCACCCCGAGCCCACACCTTCCCTACTGCAGCACCAGGGTGCGGCAGCGCCCCTCCCCCCCCCCCGTCCCCGCCCCACCCCCGACTCCCCAGTCCGCCTCTCCCGCTTTGCGCACGGCTCTCCGGAGGGCGCGGCCGACTCCCCGCCTGCAGGCCGCAGGACCGCCCCTCCCCCACTGCGGCACCACGGGGAGGGCCGCGCACCCACTCCGCGCCTGCGCAGAGCCGCACAGCTGCGGTGGCCGCCATCTTCGCAGAGCCGCACAAAGATTGTGACGCCACACCGACCCCCACACTCCTGAGCAGGCCTTCGAAACTCTCGTTCCAAATGCAGGGAAAATGCATGCGAACGAGAAACTCCTCTGGCTGTCACATCCCAGAACCTGGCAGGTCCCCAACAAGATGCATTAGATGGGCTGTGAATACCACATCCCTCCTCTTACACCAAGCTCACAAATGTGAGATATCTAAAGGAATCAAGTATATAAGGACCGGACATTTTTACAGCCACCCCTTCAATTTAAGGACAGAGTAGTTTCACTGCACTACTCAAACTCTTAAGACCACTGCCGGTCACGAGAACACTGAACAGTTCTCTCTTTTCTTCAAACAGATGGCCTCCTCCACCCGCATGCCCCCACCCACTCACCTCTTGCGGCCATGTCGCAAGACTTCCTTGTCATGCCCCCACCACTGCCGGCACCCCACCACCCCCACATACCGAGGCCACAGAGGGACCCCACCACGCTCCCGCGGCCCCCTTCACCGTCCATGGGCAGCGCGGTCTATCGGCCGCCCCCTCAATAAGCCACCACCATGGCCACCGCGACCACTCCGTCGCCCCTTCCTCATCAATGCCGCGGGGACCACCACAACCACTCCCTCCCGCTGCTGCCACACATCAGCGCCTCCATGGACACGGCAGCTGTGGACACCGCTAACCGCGCCCTCCCCCGACTGTTGCATCGTGGCCACCCGTGGTCGCGGCCTCAACCACAGGAACAAAGAATCAGAGAATCTTGGGTGCAACATGACGGTGCAGATACCCCCAAGACCTGACAAAACACGGTCGGGAGAGTCACTGCAGCCCCAAGCCTCCAGAAGGTGTTCCATCTGGCCACCGAACAAAGAACTTGAGAGCCCAGATCCCCAGTAAATACCGAAATACTAATAGTTCTGGAAGCTCAGGATGATTAAAAAAAAAAAAAAATGTTGCCCACCACACGGCTGACCTGGCCCGCTCCATCGCGCCGCTGGCCGCTCCTCAGAACACAACGTCACGCATCTCCGGCTGGCAGACCGCGCTGCGCTCCTCCACCGCCACGGCACCACTCCGCAGACTCCGCCTGAGCATGCGCGGCAAGCCGCCCCGCTCCTGGCGACCGGACTCTGCCGCACCTGCGCAGTCTGTTGCCGCAGTGGCGAGGCGCTGCGGCACTTTTGGTGACGCTCGCTCTCTCAAGCAGGGAAACCGGGGATGGTGTCTACCCCACCCCGGTGGTCAAAGTCCTAAGGCCTTTGGGGTCGGGGAGCTCTAGGGACCACCACGAGCCGGCAGTTAATGGCTCTTAGAATTGCACCAAATGTTAACAGTTGTACTTCAACCCAGAGTGGTACCTCCCAGTGGAGTGGGAATTGGGTATTTCCTTTTTGTAACATTCAAAAGTCCGTACCTTATTCAGGTTTCCTCAGGCTTTGCACTGGTGACCTTATCCTGTTGCAAGGTAACACAGATATTATGTTACATTTATATGTTTTATATACACATATAAAGCAAGTCATGATTTCGTTAAACTTCTTTACTGTGACATTTTAGATTTTAATCTATTGAAAATTTTTTACCATGTTTGTATTTTTACAGTAATGATTGCTTTCAGAATTAAAGTATTATTAAGATAAAACAAAATTAATTCTAAGCTCTAATGTACTTGCTGTCAATTGCCTTGACCCATCTTCACCCTTTTCTAGCCTGCTCTTTCTGCCAGTCTGCCCAGACTCCTAATTTCGTGGCTGCTCAATATTCCCTGGTGGCTAAGACCATAAAGAATCTGACTGCAATGCTGGAGACCTGGGTTTGATCCCTGGGTTGGGAGGTTCCCCTGGAGGAGGGCATACAACCCACTCCAGTATTCTTGCCTGGAGAATCCCATGGACAGAGAGCCTAGCGGGATACAGTCCATGGGAGTCACAAAGAGTCAGACGCGACTGAGCAACTAAGTACTATAGTTAAGAACCTGGCTTTGGATGGCGGGAAAGGCATGATAGGATCCCGGCATTACAAGTGACACAGAGGGAGTGGCCATTTTGGCTCACTCATTTATTGAAAGAGAATATTTAAATTCAGTTTGTAGGGGTGAGCATATCCTGCAATTAGCAAGTGAATATACAGAAAAGAAGACTTCCCAGCAAAATGATGTCGCCCAACCATTCTTTTTTTTTTTTTAATGTAGGCATCATAATTCAAACACTCAGAGATATGAGTTTAAAAGACATAAAATCTAGACTATAATTATTCTCTATGCAACTGAAACTGGAGTCTGCAAAAAGTGATCAGAGCTCCTACATCACACAATACACAAAAATTAACTCAAAATGGATATGGATGAGAGTTCGTTTGTAAGAGTAAAATGCAAATCTCTTAGGAAACAAAGACGTAAATCTGTGTGATTCTGACTGAAGGAATGGTTTCTTAGCTACACCAATGCACAAGCAACCAAAATAAATAAATAAATTGGACTTCATCACAAGTACATTAAGTTTTTGCTTGAACGATTACTTAAATGAAAAGACAGCCAGCATAATAGTATAAAAATTTGCAAATCATAATGCTATCTGATAAAGGAAGACTTAAAATAAAAACTAAAAAGACAAAAAATTTAATGGGTAAAGGATTTGAATTTGATAATTCACCCCAAACTGGCAAACAAATGACCAATCACCACATGAAAGGATGCTCAGCATCATTAATTCTTAGAGAAATGCAAATGAATGGCTTCATGAAATACGAATTCACACTCACTAGGAGGGCTATAATCAGAAAGACAATAACAAGTGTTAAGGAGGATGTGGAGAAATTGGAACCTTTCAACACAGCTCATAGGAATGTAAAATAGTGTAGTCATTTAGGAGGAGTTTGGGAGTACCTAAAAATTTAACCATAAAGTTACCGTATGTTCCCTCCTAGAGTTCTATTCCTAAGTATGTAACCCAAAATAAATGAAAACACACATCTGCAAAAAGTTGTACATGAATTTTCATAGCAACCCTGCTATAATAGTCAGAAGTGGAAATAACCCAAATTTCTATCAACTGGTGAATGGATAAGCAAAATATATGGTATGGTGTAACTACAATAGAATAGCATTTGGCCATTAAAAGGAATGAAGTATTGATTCATGCTACAAAATGGATGAACCCTGAAAATATTAAGTGAAAGGCTGTATTCTTTTATGTGTCCATTAAATGATTGTTCAAAATAGGCAAATCCATAGAGTTGGAAAACTGATTAGTGATTGTCAGGAAATGAAAGAAAGAAAAAATGGAGATGGACTGCTAATTGTTAAAGTGTTTCTTTACAGAATGATGAAATGTTCTGGATTTGGATACTTGGGAGGGTTGTAAAACATTGTGAATACATTAAAAAGCACTGAATTGTGCAGTTTTTAAAAGATTTTCTTGTATATGCATTATAAGTTAATTTCTTTTTAATCCCAATTGAGGGACATTCTACAAAATACTTGACAAGTAATTGCCAAAACTGTCAAGAACATCAAAAATAAAGGCTGAGAAACTTTCTGAGTCTTATCATAACCAAGAAGAGCCTTGAGACAGGAGTACTAAATGTAATATATCATCCTGAATGAGATCTTGGACATTATGGAAAAACTGAGGACATCTGAATAAACCATAAACTTCCATTAATAATAATGTACCAATATTGATTCATTATTGTAATGGGTGTACCATACAAATGTAACATATTGATAATAGGGGAATATATGTATGAGATATAGGGGAACTCTCTTGTACTACCTTCAAAATAATTGTGTAAATATAAAAGTATTCTGAAGATAAATTTGGTTAAGGGAATAAACCTGGATCAGAAAATGATATGCAAAAATATTCTAACATGGTCACCTATAAAGGAGAAGAAGTCTCACATACAAGGGAAGAAGGGAGACTTCCTACTGAAAAAAAAATCTAATTTGAAAGATTTTTGTCTGTAACTTGAATTTATGAACTATATGAAGTAAAAAGTAAAGGGAACAGAAAAAGTTGTTCAAGGAAACTTGTCTGGCAAAAGACAATAAAGTTAAAAGGGAAAACACAAGAGAACTCATTTGCTATATACTTAGATAATGAGTTATTAATTCTGTATCATTAATGAATCATTAATTGTCATTAATTATCACTACAGCCAGAACGTATAGAAATCAATAAGGAAAAGGGAACCTCAAAGAAAAAAGTGCAAGGATGCCCAGTCATTATGAAGTATCTTCCAGGTACTTTAACACTAGTTCAAATAACAACCATATGACTTATTTCGAATCTCCATCTCTTTTACAGGTTAGGAAATTGAGACACAGAGCAGTAAAAATCCACACTCAAAAGTCACACAGATCATAGGTGGTTGAGCTCAGATTCAAGCCCAGCACCCTGGCTCCAATACACCTGCTCTTAACCACTACTCTTAACCATCTGTAATGGCCTAACCATCTTGTAGGGGTAATGACTCTGTTCATTATAATTTTAATTCCACAACCGACGTGCACAAATCCACATATGAGAACCCAAGCAGAAAGCTGGGTTGAAAGAGAAAACAACACAAAAACCCAAAACTGCCCCCTTATTCTCCTTACTTAAGTCACTTGGAGGGAGGCCTGGTGTGCTGTAGTCCATGGGGTAGCAAAGAGTCGGATACGACTGAGCAACTGAACTGAACTGAACTGAAGGGGACAACAGAGGATGAAATGGTTGGATGGCATCACCAATGTAATGGACATTAGTTTGAGTAGGCTCCAGGAGTTGGTGATGGACACGGAAGCCTGGCGTGCTGCAGTCCGTGGGGTCACAAAGAATCAGACAGGACTGAGCGACTGAACTGAACTGAAGGCACTGGGTGGCAGTCTTTCACTACAGGCACAATTGGTTCACAAGAAGCTCAACAGGAGAGAAAATCTTTGCTGCAGGCCCCCTCCCCCACCTTGGGAACTGCAGGAGGGAGATTCTCCTATTAGCAGCCTTCTTGGAAAGTCCCAGGACCAACTCAGGAAGAGGCTGATCAGGGGAAGAAAGTACCTACTTGTTTAGAAACAAAACACACACAATAAAAGATGCTCTTCCACCCACAGATTCTATATACATTCTCACTATGTCTCCAGATTTGGGGGCAAGAATTCTCTAGACGGGTCAAACGACCACATCACATCCTACCTACAACTTATGCATTTTTTTAATGGTTGGGAAGGAATCAAAAGAAAGAATATTTTGTGATACAAAAATTATATGAAGTTCAAATTTCAGTATCCAGGAATAAAGTGCATGTAGAACATAGCTGAATAGAAAAACCCAGACTTTTCCCAAGTAAGGAAAAATCCAGGTCCCAAACTGCTGTGTGTTTCTCCTTTAGCCTTACGCAATTATCACACTCACATAGAATACTTCACTTCTGACATTTCCATCACCAAATATGTGTTGGGTTTTCTCTAAACCAAGTAATTATCCATTACACCAGCTGGATGTCTTACAATTTAACTCAATTCTAATATTATCTACCTGGATATAGTATCAGATAACACAGGTCAGAGCCCACAGCTCAGTTCTACAAGACTACTCCTATTCTGCATCAGATGCCAAGTGCAAGGAATACTCCCCAGGTTACCCATAACTTCTGCGGACAATGTAGCCTGCCATAGCAGTAAACAAAGGATGTTGCTACCATCAAGCCATCACACTCTGCAGCCACCCCCAGCTATGCACCCTGAGGGGATTCAGGATGGAGAAAAACAGGATGTTGACCCTATATGGTTAAGGTGCACATCAAAGGAATGATTTCAGTGAGCCCAGACTCTTGCATCCTCCCAAACATAGAAAAAGTGTTAAGTTCATTAACTTGAGATATCTGGTTTTTCTCTAATTAACAGCAGACTTTAATGTTCCCACCACCTGGCTGTGGGGTGGGGGGTTGGTTGGTTGTTTTTTGCAAAAGCTCCTAAATATCTTGGCTCCTTCTTTAACTCTGGGAAACAGTCTCTCAGGACTGAAGGATTATCTTATGGGCTTCAGTCCTCAGAAAATCTGCCAAATAAAACTGAATTATCAACTTTTAGGTTGTGCTTCCCCCCCCGCCCCCTCCCAGTCAACACTTCTGTGGTTTGGAGGCTCCTATGATCTCCTCAATTTATTTGCTAGAGCAACTCACAGAATTTAGGGAAAACTTTACCTACGTTTCCTAGTTTATTAAAGGATATGATAAATGATACAGCTGAACAGCCTGAAGAGATACTTAGCGTGAGGTCTGGGAGGGTTGTCTTGTGAACCTGGGGTGCATCAATGTCCTCCCAGTACACAGATAGTTCACCAACCTACAATTTTCCCAAACATCATACTTTGGGAATTTTTGTGGAGCCTTCCTCATATAGGCATGTTCATTTATTAACTCCATTTACAGCCCCTCTCTCCTCTCTAGAGAAGTGAGGGGTGGGACTGAAAAATTCCAGGCTTCTAAGCATGGCTTGGTCTTTCTGATGTTCAAGAGTCACCCAATAGCCCACCCAGTCACCTCATTAGAACATAAGATGCTCCAAATATTCTTCTCACTTAGCAACTTACAAAAGATTTAGGAGCCCTGTGTCAAGGATGAGGTCAAAGACAAATATTAGAACCAGAGATGCCCCTAGTGTTCTTATCGTTCAGTCACTCAGTTGTGTTCAACTCTTTGAGACCCCATGGACTGCAGCATACCAGGCTTCCCTGTCCTTGTCCATCGAGTTGGTGATGCCATCCCACCATCTTATCCTCTGTCGTTCCCCTTCTCCTCCTGTCTTCAATCTTTCCCAGGATCAGGGTCTTTACCAATGAGTGAGCTCTTCACATAAGGTGGCCAAAGTGTTGGAGCTTCAGCATAAGTCCTTCTAGTGAATGTTCAGGGTTGATTTCCTTTAGGATTGACTGGTTTGATCTGCTTGCAGTCCAAGGGACTCTCAAGAGTCTTCTCCAAAACCACAGTTCAAAAGCATCAATTCCTCGGCACTCAGCCTTCTTCATAGTCCAATTCTCACATTCATACATGACTACTGGAAAAACCATAGCTTTGACTAGATGGACCTTTGTTGGCAAAGTAATGTCTCTGCTTTTTAATATACTGTCTAGTTTGGTCAAAGCTTTTCTTCCAAGGAGGAAGCATGTTTTAATTTCATGGCTGCAGTCACCATCTGCAGTGATTCTGGATCCCAAAAGAATAAAGTCTGTCACAGTTTCCACTGTTTCCCCATCTATTTGCCATGAAGTGATGGGACTGGGTGCCATGATCTTAGTTTTTCCAATGTTGAGTTTTAAGACAAGTGTTCTTATTACTCAGGAATTTATAAGGTTTTAGGAGCTCTGTGGCAGGAACTGGGAGCAGAGACTGGCATTTAATTTTTTTTTCTGTTATCTCACAATAGCTTTGTACATTTGATTACATATTATCTATGGTTACAACTGCAGAGCTGAGCAGTTACAGCTGATGGGGTTAAAGGCATACTGCCTCTGGTGGCTCAGACGGTAAAGAATCTTCCTGTAAGGTGGGAGGCCTGGGTTCATTCAATCCCTAGGTTGGGATCATCCCTTGGAAAAGGGAATGGTGACTCATTCCAGTATTCTTGCCTGGAAATCCCAAGGACAGAGGTGCCTGGTGGGCTACAGTCCATCAGGTCAAAAAGAGTCACACACTACTGAGGGACTAACACACATATCCCCAACACAGGGGCTTCCCCAGTGACCCAGGTGGTGAAGAACTCCCCTACCAATATAGGAGACTCAAGAGATGTGTGGTCCATCCCTAACTCAGGAAGATCCCCTGGAGAAGAAAATGGCAAACTGCTCCAGTATTCTTGCCTGAGAATTTCATGGACACAGGAGCCTGGCAAGCTACAGTCCATGAGGTCACAAAGGAGTCGGACAGGACTGAGCACACCCGCACACACTCATGCATGCACCCCAACATATGCTTCATTGAATATTTTAAGCTGATGGTTCGGAGAAAATAGAAGAAGCAGGAAGGTCACTGTGATCTTCTCCCAACCCTCCTCTGAGATGAGTCATAAAAGTCTCCTGTGAGAGGTGCCCATCCTATACCCAGGGGGAAGGATCATTTTTATTTACGAAGACAAAAGGATGCCCAGAGGAATAAGAAAAATATGTTTTAATAAATCTCATCCAGTTTTATTCACTAACCTCATCCTCTCTGACATTTCTGTACAAACTTGGCATAAAAATAATCAAGGTCTGTTTCTATAGAATTTAAAATTCTAACTATAGAATTTAGGAATTCTATACTAATTTTCCTTAGGAATGAGGGCTCCTATGTCACATACAACTCACATTAAATAAATTTGCATGGGGAATTCCTCAGTGGTCCAGTGGTTAGGACTCCATTCAGGACTCCCTGTGTTCACTGCTGAGGATCCAGGGTATGATCCTTGGTTGAGGAACTAGGACCCCACCAGCCACCCAGAGCTGGCAAAAGAAAAAAGGTCATAAATAAATCTGTTTGTCTTTGTAAGTTTAATTTTCAAATCCTGCAAGGACAGGGTTGAGGAGAGCTTTTTCCTGCACTAAACAGCAGAAACTATTTTTAAAAAAGCCAAAAATATTTACTATCTGACTGTGATGGTAATTTTATGTGTCAAATTGACTAGGACAGGCTGCTGCTGCTGCTAAATCACTTCAGTCGTGTCCAACTCTGTGTGACCCCATAGACGGCAGCCCACCGGGCTCCGCTGTCCCTGGGATTCTCCAGGCAAGAAC
Source organism: Bubalus bubalis (assembly GCF_019923935.1). NCBI lineage: Eukaryota > Metazoa > Chordata > Mammalia > Artiodactyla > Bovidae > Bubalus > Bubalus bubalis. Next base: position 68,428,449 of record NC_059176.1, read on the forward strand.
ACTGGAGTGGGTTGCCATTTCCTTCTCCAATGCATGAAAGTGAAACGTGAAAGTGAAGTCGTTGAAGCTTGTCTGACTCTTAGTGACCCCATGGACTGCAGCCTACAGGCTCCTCCATCCATGGGATTTTCCAGGCTAGAGTACTGGAGTGGGTTGCCATTGCCTTCTCCCAACTAGGACATAGTACTCAGATATTTGGTCAAACATCATCTGTTTGTTGCTGTGGAGATATTCTTCAGATGAGATTAACATTTAAATCAGTAGACTTAGAGCAAAGCAGATTACTCCCATAATGTAGGTAAGTCTCATTCAATCAGTTGAAGGTCTTAAGCAAAAGCAGACTGAGGTCCCCAAAGAAAGACAGAATTCTCCCAGCAGATAGCCTTTGGAGTCTTGCTGTACATTCAACACTTCCTTGGGTTCCCAACCTGCTGGCTTACCCTGCAGATTTTGGATTTGCCATTGACTCACATGAGTCAATTTCTAAAAATAAATTCTTATTTGTCCAACAAATTGGCCCTTTAGAGAAAAAGTTTGCTGATCTTTATCTTAGTCACTTTTATCACAAAAGTTGTCAGGAATTCATAGTCAGAATAGTGTGATTAACAATCTTCCTTTTACAATATATATAAATGAAACCATCAGGCTGACATATAGCAACAACATGGATGAAATTTCAGGGCATTATGTGAATGAACTATGGCAGACAGCAAAGGACAAATATTATATGATTATACTTACATGAGATACCTGGAGTAGTCAGATTCATAGAGACATAAAGTAGAATGGTCATTGGTAGGGGCTGGGAATAGGGAGAAATGGGGAACTGTTGTTTAGTGGGTACTGTTTCAGTTATTCAAAATGAAATGAGTTCTGGAGATGTATGGTTGATAGTTGCAGAACAGTGTGACACACAGTGCCACTGAGCTATACATTTTAAATGGTAAATTTTATTTAACATGAATTTTATCACAGTAAAAAAAATAGTACAAAGCACTATGATGAGTAAGCAAATTATTAGATTCATGAAAAGAAAGCCCAGATGCAAATTAAAAAAAAATACCCAAAATGTCTATACATTATAGTTTTCCAGGGAAGTTGTTTTGGTTCTGTTAATTGCTTTACAAGTTACTTGCAAAATATATTTAAATAATTTTTACATCAACAATAAATTCTGTTGATAATTTAAAGTAAGTAAAATATTTCTTTGGTCTCCACTACTGTGGCACCAACCATGATTACTCCATTGGTCCAAACTTGTACTATCAGCAAATTCGTCTCCCCTCCATTGAGACACTGATTCCCAACACCTTCACATTTTCAGCACCACATTCTTACCAGATATCAAGAATCAGAGTTCCTGAAAGTTTGTGCTGGGCTGTGCTAAGTAACTTCAGTCATGTCTGACTCTTTGCAACCCTGTGGACCATAGCCTGCCAGGTTCCTCTGTCCATGGGATTTTTCAGGAAAGAATACTGGAGTGGGCTTCCATCCCTTCCCCCAGGGGTCTAGTTTATAAAGCACCAAACTTGGCCTCCCAGATCTTGATGCCAAAAGGCATATTAAGCTGTACCTAATTCTTAGAGACATTTTACACAAAATCATAGAATATAAGTAAATGTATCTTTCAGCAAGTGGTTCATTAATTACACAACTTAGAGGCCACTGATGAGAATCTTGAATGGGAAAGAGCAGGAAGAGTGCAAAAGGGAGAAAGAATATAAGCCACACAATTTATAATATATCTTTGCCTTAGTCCCAAAGAGTGAATATCCATAGTATACTTTTCTCAAAAGCAAAATGAGCTTTCTAATACCTAACCTTATTTGGGGGCAAATTTTCAGATACCATTGCATTGAACCAGAGATCAAATTGCCAACATTCGTTGGATCATAGAAAAACCAAGCGAGTTCCAGAAAAACATCTACTTCTGCTTTATTGACTATGCCAAAGCCTTTGACTGTGTGGATCACAACAAATTCTGGAAAATTCTGAAAGAGATGGGAATACCAGACCACCTGACCTGCCTTTTGAAAAATCTGTATGCAGGTCAAGAAGCAACAGTTAGAACTAGACATGGAACAACAGACTGGTTCCAAATGGGAAAGGAGTACATCAAGGCAGTATATTGTCACCCTCTCCAGGCAAGAACACTGGAGTGGGTTGCATTTCCTTCTCCAATGCATGAAAGTGAAAAGTGAAAGTGAAGTCGCTTAGTCCTGTCTGACTCTTAGTGACCCCATGGACTGCAGCCCACCAGGCTCCTCCGTCCATGGGATTTTCCAAGCAAGAGTACTGGAGTGGGGTGCCATTGCCTTCTCCATCATTGAACTTACATGCAGAGTACATCATGAGAAATGCCAGGTTGGATGAAGTGCAAGCTGGAATCAAGATTGCCAGGAGAAATATCAATAACATCACATATACAGATGACAGCACCTTTATGGCAGAAAGTGAAGAAGAACTAAAGAACCTCTTGATGAAAGTGAAAGAGGAGAGTGAAAAAGTTGGCTTAAAACTCAACATTCAGAAAACTAAGATCATGGCATCTCGTCCCATCTCTTCACGACAAATAGATGGGGAAACAATGGAAACAGTGACAGACTTTATTTATTTATTTTTTTGGCTCCAAAATCTTTGCAGGTGGTGACTACAGCTGTGAAGTCAAAAGATGCTTGCTTCTTAGAAGAAAAGCTATGACCAACCTAGACAGCATATTAAAAAGCAGAGACATCACTCTGCCAACAAAGTTTCATCTAGTCAAAGCTTTGGTTTTTCCAGTAGTCATGTTTGGATGTGAGAGTTGAACTATAAAGAAAGCTGAGCACCAAAGAATTGATGCTTCTGAACTGTGGTGTTGGAGAAGACTCCTGAGAGTCCCTTGAATTGCAAGGAGATCCAACCAGTCCATCCTAAAGATCAGTCCTGAATATTCATTGGAAGGACTGATGCTGAAGCTGAAACTTCAATAATTTGGCCACGTGATGCAAAGACGTGACTCACTGGAAAAGACCCTGCTGCTGCTGCTGCTGCTGCTGCTAAGTCGCTTCAGTCGTGTCCGACTCTGTGCAACCCCATAGATGGCAGCCCACCAGGCTCCCTCGTCCCTGGGATTCTCCAGACAAGAACACTAGAGTGGGTTGCCATTTCCTTCTCCAATGCATGAAAGTGAAAAGTGAAAGTGAAGTCACTCAGTTGTGTCTGAATCTTAGCGACCCCATGGGCTGCAGCCTACCAGGCTCCCCCGTCCATGGGATTTTCCAAGCAAGAGTACTGGAGTGGGGTGCCATTGCCTTATCTGCTGGAAAACATTAAAAGCAGGAGGAGAAGGGGATGACGGAGGATAGGATGGTTGGATGGCATCACTGACTCAATGAACATGAGTTTGAGCAAGCTCCGGGAGTTGGTGATGGACAGGGAAACCTGGCGTGCTGCAGTCAATGGAGCCACAAAGAGTCAGACACGACTGTGCAGCTGAACTGACTGATATCTAGAAAAGCACTAATTCTCTTCATGGTAACATCAGATCCTTGTGACTAGCAGAAAAACTTTTGTAAAATGAGGCCTTAATTGTATTGAACTCCACCTTCACCAAAACCTTATATATTGACTTTCTTTCCATTGCCTCTTTGGAGCAGTCTCTCAGAGCTATCTGAGGTGTTGCCTCCTAGGCTGCAGTCCTCATTTTGGCCCAAACAAAGCTTAACACAATTTTCTGATGCTATCTGTAGGTTTTTCTAAGTAACATATCATGTCATCTGCAAATAGTGAGAGTTGTACTTCTTCCTTTTCAATATGGATTCCTCTTATTTCTTTCTCTTTGATTGCCACAGCTAGGACTTCCAAAACTATATTAAATAATAGTGGTGAGAGTGGGTACCCTTGTCTTATTCCTGATCTTAGAGGGAATCCTTTTCAGTTTTTCACCATTTAGAGTAATGTTTGCTCTGGGCTTGTTGTATATGGCTTTTATTATGTTAAAGTAGGTTCCTTCTATGCCAATTTTTTGAAGAGCTTTTATCATAAATGGGTGCTGAATTTTTTCAAAAGCTTTTCCTGCATCTATTGAAATTATAGTATGGTTTTTAGCTTTCAAGTTGTTAATATGGTGTATAACACTGATTGATCTGCATTTATTAAAGAATCCTTGCACCAGACAGAATGGCCATAACCAAAAAAAATCCACAAACAACAAGTGCTGGAGAGGGTATGGAGAAAAGGGAACACTCCTACACTGCTGGTGGGAATGTAAATTGATACAGTCACTATGGAAGATAGTATGGAGATTCCTTCAGTTCAGTCGCTTAGTCGTGTCCAACTCTTTGTGACCCCATGAATCGCAGCACACCAGGCCTCCCTGTCCATCACCAACACCTGGAGTTCACTCCGACTCACGTGCATCGAGTCAGTGATGCCATCCAGCCATCTCATCCTCTGTCGTCCCCTTCTCCTCCTGCCCCCAATCCCTCCCAGCATCAGAGTCTTTTCCAATGAGTCAACTCTTCACATGAGGTGGCCGAAGTACTGGAGTTTCAGCTTCAGCATCATTCCCTCCAAAGAAATCCCAGGGCTGATCTCCTTCAGAATGGAGATTCTTTAAAAAATTATAAATAAAACCATATGACCCAGCAATTCCACTTCTAGGCATATACCCTGAAGAAACCAAAACTGAAAAAGATACATCGGAGTATCTTTGCAATACTATTTAGAATTGCAACACTATTTAGAATAGCCAAGGCCTGGAAGATGAATGGATAAAGAAGATGTGGTACATTTATACAATGAAATAGTACTCAGCCATAAAAATGAACACATTTGAGTCAGTTCTAATGAGGTGGATGAGCCTACAGCCTATTACACAGAGTGAAGTAAGTCAGAAAGAGAAAAGAAGTATCATATATTAATGCATGTATGTGGAATCCAGACCGATGTTACTGACAAAACTTTTCAGAGAGCAGCAATGGAGACATAGACATAGAGAACAGACTTATGGACAAGGGTGGGGGAAATGAGGGAGAGGGTGAAACAAATGAAGAGAATAGCATGGATGCATATACACTAACATATGTAAATAGATAGCAAATGGGAATTTGCTATATGACTCGGAGAACTCAAACTGGGACTCTATAGTAACCTAGAGGGCTGGGAATGGGCGGGACATGGGAGGGATATTCAAGAGGGAGGGGACATATATACACCTATGATTAATTCATATTGATGTATGACAGAAATCAAAGCAATATTGTGAAGCAATCAATTAAAAATAAATATTAAAACAAAACTTGCAACTCTCATATTGTGCATCACTGATCTGATCTGATCTGATCTGATAAAAGGTCAAAAGTGGATCAGTTCAGTTCAGCCACTCAGTCGTGTCCGACTCTTTGCGACCCCATGAATTGTAGCACGCAAGGCCTCCCTGTCTATCCCCAACTCCTGGAGTACACTCAGACTCAAGTCCATCCAATCAGTGATGCCATCCAGCCATCTCATCCTCTGTCGTCCCCTTCTCCTCCTGCCCCCAATCCCTCCCAGCATCAGAGTCTTCCAATGAGTCAACTCTTCCCATGAGGTGGCCAAAGTACTGGAGTTTCAGCTTTAGCATCATTCCTTCCAAAGAAATCCCAGGGCTCATCTCCTTCAGAATGGACTGGTTGGATCTCCTTGCAGTCCAAGGGATTCTCAAGAGTCTTCTCCAACACCACAGTTCAAAAGCATCAATTCTTCGGCGCTCAGCCTTCTTCGCAGTCCAACTCTCACATCCATACATGACCACAGGAAAAACCATAGCCTTAACTAGACGGACCTTTGTTGGCAAAGTAATGTTTCTGCTTTTGAATATGCTATCTAGGTTGGTCATAACTTTCCTTCCAAGGAGTAAGCGTCTTTTAATTTCATGGCTGCAGTCACCATCTGCAGTGATTTTGGAGCTCCCAAAAATAAAGTCTGACACTGTTTCCACTGTTTCCCCATCTATTTCCCATGAAGTGATGGGACCAGATGCCATGATCTTCATTTTCTGAATGTTCAGCTTTAAGCCAACTTTTTCACTCTCCACTTTCACTTTCATCAAGAGGCTTTTTAGTTCCTCTTCACTTTCTGCCATAAGGGTGGTGTCATCTGCATATCTGAGGTTATTGATATTTCTCCTGGCAATCTTGATTCCAGCTTGTGATTCTTCCAGTCCAGCGTTTCTCATGATGTACTCTGCATAGAAGTTAAATAAACAGGGTGACAATATATAGCCTTGACGTACTCCTTTTCTTATTTGGAACCAGTCTGTTGTTCCATGTCCAGTTCTAACTGTTGCTTCCTGACCTGCATACAGATTTCTCAAGAGGCAGGTCAGGTGGTCTGGTATTCCCATCTCTCTCAGAATTTTCCACAGTTTATTGTGATCCACAGACTCAAAGGCTTTGGCATAGTCAATAAAGCAGAGATGTTTTTCTGGAACGCTCTTGCTTTTTCTATGGTCCAGCGGGTGTTGGCAATATGATCTCTGGTTCCTCTGCCTTTTCTAAAACCAGCTTGAACATCAGGAAGTTCATGGTTCATGTATTGCTGAAGCCTGGCTTGGAGAATTTTGAGCATTACTTTACCAGCATGTGAGATGAGTGCAGCTGTGTGGTAGTTTGAGCATTCTTTGGCAGTGCCTTTCTTTGGGATTGGAATGAAAACTGACCTTTTCCAGTCCTGTGGCCACTGCTGAGTTTTCCAAATTGGCTGGCATACTGAGTGAAGCACTTTCACAGCATCATCTTTCAGGATTTGAAAGAGCTCAACTGGAATTTCATCACCTCCACTAGCTGTGTTCGTAGTGATGCTTTCTAAGGCCCACTTGACTTCACATTCCAGGATGTCTGGCTCTAAGTCAGTGATCACACCATCGTGATTATCTGGGTCGTGAAGATCTTTTTTGTATAGTTCTTCTGTGTATTCTTGCCACCTCTTCTTAATATCTTCTGCTTCTCTTTGGTCCATACCATTTCTGTCCTTTATCGAGCCCATCTTTGCATGAAATGTTCCCTTGGTATCTCTAATTTTCTTGAAGAGATCTCTAGTCTTTCCCATTCTGTTGTTTTCCTCTATTTCTTTGCATTGATCGCTGAGGAAGGCTTTCTTATCTCTTCTTACTATTCTTTGGAACTCTGCATTCAGATGCTTATATCTTTCCTTTTCTCCTTTGCTTTGCACTTCTCTTCTTTTCACAGCTATTTGTAAAGCCTCCCCAGACAGCCATTTTGCTTTTTTACATTTCTTTTCCATGGGGATGGTCTTGATCCGTCTCCTGTACAATGTCATGAACCTCATTCCATAGTTCATCAGGCACTCTATCTATCAGATCTAGGCCCTTAAATCTATTTCTCACTTCCACTGTATAATCATAAGGGATTTGATTTAGGTCATACCTGAATGGTCTAGTGGTTTTCCCTACTTTCTTCAATTTCAGTCTGAATTTGGTAATAAGGAGTTCATGATCTGAGCCACGGTCAGCTCCCAGTCTTGTTTTTTTTTTGACTGTATAGATCATCTCCATCCCCAATTTCTAGAAATCCCCATCCCTTCCCCCAAATAGTTAGGATAATCCTCTTACTCATTAGCCTATACAATTACCCAATCTTATAAAAACTAATAGCCCCATAACGTCATACCTGGTGACTCTTGCCTTTGAATATGGTCCACACTCTGTCTATGGAGTTTTAATCTCCCTGAATAAATCTTCTCCCCCCCTACTGTGGCTCACTCTTGAATTCTTTCCTGTAAGGAGCCCAGAACCCACATTTGGCAGCTGTCCCAGGGACTCAGACACAACCTGGGATGTAATCATGCTCTCTAGTCCTACTCTCTTTCCTGCAACACTAGGGAACTGGATACTTGTGATATTGCAACTTAGAATAAGATATCTCCCTTTTTCTGGCGCAGAGCTCCTAAAACCCTTGCAATTTCTTCTGCTGAGAGTAAAAATGGTATTTTTTGTTATGCTAAAAAGGTGATTTTAGAAGGTAGGGAAGAATGAGGGCTGGCTTGGTTGCCAAGATAAGCAAGTGATAAGGGAGGTGGCACTTTCAATCCCATCCCCTGACCTCTGAGGAGGAGAGAGGGCTGAAAATGGAATCAGTCTTCAGTGGCCAGTGATTTAATTAACCATACATAGGTAATGAAGATTCCATTAAAAACAAAAGGATGGGTTTGGAGAACTTCTAGGTTTGTGAACTAGAAATATTTCATACACCACAGTGATGGGCCCACTCTCCACAGGGACAGAGTCCCTTTGATCAGGACCTTGCACTTGGTATCTGTTCCTGTAGCTGCTGATTCCTAACTTTTAATGTGCTTTGTAATAAACTGGTAATATAGTGAGTAAAACAGTTTTATAAGTCCTGTGAACCATTCTAACAAATTAATTGAATCCAAGTGGTCATAAGAAGCTCTGATTTTTAGCCAGTTGGTGAGAGACACAGGAGATAACCTGAACTTGCAATTGGTATCTGAAGCAGGAGGGGCAGTTTGTAGGGCTGAGCCCTTACCCTGTGAAATCTGATACTATCTCTAGTTAGATAACATCAGATTTGAATTGAATTTCAGTGTCTGGTGTCAGACAATTGCTATCTGGTGTCAGACAACTGCTTGGTGGTTGTAGGGGAAATTTTCCCACATGTTGGAATTGCGTATACAAACCTTAATACTCAAATTCCAGCCAGGCCTCAAGTGCCATTCTTTTTTTCCCAAGTGCCATTCTTCTATAGCTCCTGCATCAATGACAGCTCCAAAACCCCTCTGGTTGGGAGGGCAAGACAGAGGGGTGGGGAACTCAGGAAACCAATTAACTTGAAGGCTTACCTTCAAGTACCATTTATTCTCTAGCACATTCTCTGAATAGAGTGATAACAAAACTGATGCTCAGATGCTTGAAGGACTTGCTCAAGATCTCAGACTTTTTAAAAATTATCATAAAATTAAGAAAATCACAAGCACAAGACACTGAATCAACAAGATATAGATACAGACTGTACTATAGATGTGGAGTGGGTTGCCCACCTCAGTATTCTTGCCTGAGGATCCCAAGGACAGGAGTCATGGGGTTTCAAAGAGTCAGACATGACTGAGTGACTAAGCACACAGATGTGGAAGATACTACAGATGCTGAAGAATTTATTAAAGAATGTGAAGAAATAAATAATATGGGAAAATGTCAGAATAAACTATCACTTGTTGGAACTGAGACATTCACTGATTCAAATGCTCAGTTATTACAAATTATGTAAGTGAAATGTTTCACCACCACTGGATTTAGTCAATGTCAGAAAGAAAGTCCTGTTTATTCCACTGAATGAAGCTGTTCTGCCTGGTAATATTAGGAAGAATTCCAAAAATTAAGGCATGATATAGCAATGGTACTGTCTACTATTCAAAAAATGAAAAGATAAAAGTTAAAACAGTGATTGGATATACAGAAACAGATACTGGAATCTCTCAATTAACTCAACAATGAAACATCGCATAGTGACATATTTTTCTGAGTTGAGAAAATTTAAGCTGAAAACAACATTTAATATAAAAGAATATAAAGAAAAACTCTTAATTACCTTGTGAGAGCTTCTAGAAGACCATTTTCTTATAATTGATAGAAGATTGAAAAAGACAAGAGAAAAATCAAGTAAATAACCTAACTTTACACCTTAAGCAAATACAAAAAGACGAAATGAAGAACCCCAGGGCTAGTAGAAGGAAAGAAATCATAAAAATTTGGGCAGAAATAAATGAAAAAGAAACAAAGGAGACTATAGCAAAAATCAACAAAACTAAAATCTGGCTCTTTGAGTATATAAAAAAAATAGACAAACCATTAGCCAGACTCATCAAGAAAAAAAGGCAGAAGAACAAAATCAACAAAATTAGAAATGTAAATGGAGAAATCACAACAGACAACACAGAAATACAAAGGATCATACGAGACCATTATCAGCAACTATATGCTAATAAAATGGACAACTTGGAAGAAATGGACGAATTCTTAGAAGAGTATAAGTTTCCAAAACTGAACCAGGAAGAAACAGAAAATCTTAATAGACCCATCACAAGCATGGAAATTGAAACTGTAATCAAAAATCTTCCAGCAAACAAAAGTCCAAGACCAGAAGGCTTCACAGGTGAATTCTACCAAAAATTTAGAGTAGAGCTAACACCTATCCTACTCAAACTCTTCCAGAAAATTTCATAGGAAGGTAAACTGCCAAACACATTCTATGAGGCCACCATCACCCTAATACCAAAATCAGACAAAGATGCCACAAAAAAGAAAACTACAGGCCAATATCACTGATGAACATAGATGCAAAAATCCTTAACAAAATTCTAGCAAACAGAATCCAACAACATATTAAAAAGATCATACATCATGACCAAGTGGGCTTTATCTCAGGGATGCAAGGATTCTTGAACATCTGCAAATCAATCAACATAATATACCACATTAACATGAAAAATAAAAACCATATGATTATCTCAATAGATACAGAGAAAGCCTTTGACAAAATTCAACATCCATTTATGATAAAAACCTTCCAGAAAGCAGGCATAGAAGGAACATACCTCAACATAATAAAAGCCATATATGATAAACCCACAACAAACATTATCCTCAATGGTGAAAAATTGAAAGCATTTCCCCTAAAGTCAGAAACAAGACAAGGCTGCCCACTCTCACCACCACTATTCAACACAGTTTTGGAAATTTTAGCCACAGCCATCAGAACAGAAAAAGAAATAACAGGAATCCAGATTGGAAAAGAAGAAGTAAAACTCTCACTGTTTGCAGATGACATGATCCTCTACATAGAAAACCCTAAAGACACTGCCAGAAAATTACTAGAGCTAATCAATGAATATAGTAAAGTTGCAGGATATAAAATTAACACATAGAAATCCCTTGCATTCCTATACACTAACAATGAGAAAATAGAGAAATTAAGGAAACAATTCCATTCATCATTGCAATGAAAAGAATAAAATATTTAGGAATATACCTAAAGAATCAAAAGACCTATATATAGAACACTATAAAACACTGGTGAAAGAAGTCAAAGAGGACACAAATAGATGGAGAAATATACCATGTTCATGGATCAGAAGAATCAATATAGTGAAAATGAGTATACTACCCAAAGCAAACCACAGATTCAATGCAATCCCTATCAAGCTACCAATGGTACTTTTCCCAGAACTAGAACAAATAATTCCACAATTTGTATGGAAATACAAAAAACCTGGAATAGCCAAAGCAATCTTGAGAAAGAAGAATGGAACTGGAGGAATCAACCTGCCTGACTTCAGGCTCTACCAGAAAGCTACGGTCATTAAGACAGTATGGTACTGGCACAAAGACAGAAATATAGATCAATGGAACAAAATAGAAAGCCCAGAGATAAATCCACACACCTATGGACACCTTATCTTTGACATAGGAGGCAAGAATATACAATGGAGAAAAGACAATCTCTTTAACAAGTGGTGCTGGGAAAACTGGTCAACCACTTGTAAAAGAATGAAACTAGAACACTTTCTAACACTATACACAAAAATAAACTCAAAATGAATTAAAGATCTAAACATAAGACCACAAACTATAAAACTCCTAGAGGAAAACACAGGCAAAACACTCCGACATAAATCACAGCAGGATCCTCTATGACCCACCTCCCAGAGTAATGGAAATAAAAGCAAAAATAGACAAATGGGACCTAATTAAACTTAAAAGCTCTTGCACAACGAAGGAAACTATATGCAAGGTGGAAAGACAGCCTTCAGAATGGGAGAAAATAATAGCAAATGAAGCAACTGACAAAGAATTAATCTCAAAAATACACAAGCAACTCCTGCAGCTCAATTCCATAAAAATAAACAACCAATCAAAAAATGGGCCAAAGAACTAAACGGACATTTGTCCTAAGAAGACACACAGATGGCTAACAAATACATGAAAAGATGCTCAACATTACTCATTATCAGAGAAATGCAAATCAAAACCACAATGAGGTACCATCTCATGCCAGTCAGAATGGCTGCTATCAAAAAGTACTACAAACAATAAATGCTAGAGAGTGTGTGGAGAAAAGGGAACCCTCTTACACTGTTGGTGGGAATGCAAACTAGTACAATCACTATGGAGAACAGTCTGGAGATTCCTTAAACAACTGGAAATAGAACTGCCATATGACCCAGAAATCCCACTGCTGGGCATACACCGAGGAAACCAGAACTGAGAGACACGTGTACCCCAATGTTCATTGCAGAACTGTTTACAATAGCCAGGACATGGAAGCAACCTAGATACCCACTAACAGACGAATGTATAAGAAAGCTGTGGTACATATACACAATGGAATATTACTCAGCTATTAAAAAGAATGCATTTGAATCAATCCTAATGAGGTGGATGAGACTGGAGCCTATTATACAGAGTGAGGTAAGTCAGAAAGAAAAACACCAATACAGTATATTAGCACATACATATGGAATTTAGAAATATGGTAACGATGACCCTATATGTGAGACAGCAAAAGAGACACAGATGTAAAGAACAGATTGTTGGACTCTGTGGGAGAAGGCGAGGGTGGGATGATTTGAGAGAATAGCACTGAAACATGCATATTACCATATGTGAAACAGATTGCCAGTCCAGGTTCAATGCATGAGACAAGGTGCTCAGGACTGTGCACCAAGATGACCCTGAGGGATGGGATGGGGAGGGAGTTAGGAGGGGGGTTCAGGATGGGGAACACATTTATGCCCATGGCTGATTCGTGTCAATGTATGGCAAAAACCACTACAATATTGTCAAGTAATTAGCCTCTAATTAAAATAAATAAGTTCCATTCAGTTCAGTCGCTCAGTCGTGTCTGACTCTTTGTGACCCCATGAACTGCAGCATGCCAGGCCTCCCTGTCTATCACCAATTCCCAGAGCCCACCCAAACCCATGTCCATTGAGTCGGTGATGCCATCCAGCCATTTCATCCTCTGTTGTCCCCTTCTCCTCCTGCCCCTAATCCCTCCCAGCATCAGGGTCTTTTCAAATGAGTCAGTTCTTTGCATCAGGTGGCCAAAGTACTGGAGTTTCAGCTTCAACATCAGTCCTTCCAATGAACACCCAGGACTGATATCCTTTAGAATGGACTGGTTGGATCTCCTTGCAGTCCAAGGGACTCTCAAGAGTCTTCTCCAACACCACAGTTCAAAAGCATCAGTTCTTCGGTGCTCAGCTTTTTTTATAGTCCAACTCTCACATCCATACATGACCACTGGAAAAACCATAGCCTTGACTAGACAGAACTTTGTTGACAAAGTAATGTCTCTGCTTTTTAATATGCTGTCTAGGTTGGTCATAACTTTCCTTCCAAGGAGTAAGCGTCTTTTAATTTCATGGCTGCAATCACCATCTGCAGTGATTTTGGAGCCCAGAAAAAAAAATTGAAAAAGAGAAACATTGTCCATTCATGCCTCCTTTGTCATATATTAGTTGACCATAAGTGCCTGGGTTTATTTCTGGGCTCTCTATTCTGTTCCATTGAACTATGCATTGGTTTTTGTACCAGTACCACACTGTTTTGATTACTGTAGCTTCATAGTATAGGATGAAGTCAGGGAACTTGATTCCTCCAGCTGTGTTCTTCCTCAATATTGTTTTGGCTATTTGGGGTCTTTTGTGTTTCTATATATATTTTAAAATTATTGGAAGGAGGAGCTAAGATGGTGGAGGAATAGGACGGGGACACCACTTTATCCCCCACAAGTTCATCAAAAGAACATTTAAATGCCGAGTAAATTCCACAAAACAACTTATGAATTCTGGCAGAGGACATCAGGCACCCAGAAAAGCAGCCCATTCTCTTCGAAAGGAGGTAGGAAAAAATATAAAAGACAAAAAAAGAGACAAAAGAGGGAGGGATGGAGCTCCATCCCAGGAAGAGAGTCTTAAAAAGAGAGAAGTTTCCAAACACCAGGAAACACTCTCACTGCCGAGTCTGTGGCCAGCCTTGGAAGCACAGAGGGCAACATAACAGGGAGGAAAAATAAATAAACAATTAAAACCCACAGATTACGAGCCCAACGGTAACTCCCCCAGCAGAGAAACAGCACAGACAACGGCACCCGCCACTAGCAAGTGGGGGCTGGGCAGGGAGGCGCAGAGCATGCTGCATCGCTTAGAGTAAGGATCTGGCCTGAATGCCCCGAGAGCTATCTGAGCGAACTAATTTGCGCTAGCAAACCAGATTGTGGGATATCTACCACGTGAAAAGCCAGCCCTAACCTAAGACACCACCAGTCCCGCACACGGAACAAAAGACTGAACAGAGATAGCCAGCTGCAGACCATCCCCCTCCGGTGACAGGCAGCCAGATCCGGGAGGGGGCAATCGCAGCCCCAGAGAGACATTATCTACAAACTGTAAGCAGGCTTCTTTGCTAACTAAGACTTCTTGGGGTTCTGGACGGTCAACATCCGCCTGAGAAGGTGTGCTGGTTGTACACCCAGAAAACCGAGCGGCGGGGAGGCGATAGGTCGCAGCAACCGCGCTCACCAAACACCTCATCACCTGAGCTGCTCAGACCTGGGAAGGGCACAAAACGCAGGCCCAAACGAGTCTGCACCTCTGAGGACTACCCGAGTGCCGGAACCTGAGCGGCTTAGATCTGGGAGGTGCAGGCACCACAGGGCCGGCCTCGGATGGTTCCCGGAGGAGCAACCTAGAGCCTGAGCAGAGCAGGCAGAGAGGCTACACGCGCTGTGAGTGGGGGCAGACCCAGTGTGGATGAGGCACTGCGAGCACACGCCAGTGTTATTTGTTTGCAGTGTCCCTCCCTCCCCACAGCACGACTGAACAAGTGAGCCTAAAAAAAAAAAAAGCGGAAATCAGACACTGACGAGACCAGCAAACAGAAGAAGCTATAACAGAGGGAACCGCCTTGGAAGCAACAGGCAATAGATTAAAACCCTGTCGTTAGTACCGACTACATAGGAAGGGGCCTATAGATCTTGAGAAATGTAAGTCGGACCAAGGAACTAGCCAAAAATGAACTGACCCCACAATACCCACAACAACACCAGAAAAAGACCTAGATATATTTTAACTATTTTTACTATCATTCTTTCTTTTTTTTTAAAATTAAAAAAAATTTTTAAGTCCTCTATTACTCCTTTAATTTTCACTTTTATAACCTACTATTACTTTGCAAAAAAAAAAAGACCCTATTTTTTTAAAGCAAACTTCATATATATATTTTTTATAATTTTTGTGACCTTGTTTTTTTTTTTCTTTTTCTCTTTCTTTTTTTTTTTTTTTCTTCTTTTCTTTAACATTGTATTTTTGAAATTCCAAACTCTACTGTAGATTTTTAATTTTAGCTTTTTGGTATTTGATATCAATTTTGTACCTTTTTTTTTAATAATTTCTGAGACTTTTTCTCTTTCTCTTCTTCTTTTCTTTAACATTGCATTTCTGAAATTCCAAACTTTACACTAGATTTTTAATTTTAGCTTTTAGGTATTTGTTACCAATTTTGTACCTTTAAGAACCCAATCTTCAGTACCCACTTTGTACTTGGGAGCGAGATTACTGGCTTGACTGCTCTCTCTCCCTTTGGACTCTCCTTTTTCTCCACCAGGTCGCCTGTGTCTCCTCCCTAACCCCTCTCTACTCTACCCAACTCTGTGAATTTCTGTGTGTTCCAGACGGTGAAGAACACTTAGGGAACTGATTACTGGCTGGATCTGTCTCTCTCCTTTTCATTCCCCCCTTTTATCCTCCTGGCCACCTCTGTCTCCTTCCTCCCTCTTCTCTTCTCTGTATAACTCCATGAACATCTCTGAGCAGTCCAGTTGTGGAGTGCACATAAGGAAGTGATTACTGGCTAGCCTGCTCTCTCCTCTATGGATTCCGCCTCATCTCATTTGGGTCACCTCTAACTCCCTCGTCCCTCTTCTCTTCTCCATGTAACGCTGTGGAACTCTCTGGGTGACCCTCATGCTGGAGAAACTTTTCATCTTTAACCTAGATGTTTTATCAATGGTGCTGTATAGAAGGAGAAGTTTTGAGACTACTGTAAAAATAAGACCAATAACTGGAAGCAGGAGGCTTAAGTCCAAACCCTGACTCCAAGGAACTCCTGACTCCAGGGAACATTAATTGACAGGAGCTCATCAAACGCCTCCATACCTACACTGAAACCAAGCACCACACAAGGGCCAACAAGTTCCAGGGCAAGACATACCAAGCACATTCTCCAGCAACACAAGAACACAGCCCTGAGCTCTAATATACAGGCTGCCCAAAGTTACTCCAAATCCATAGACATCTCATAACTCATTACTGGACACTTCATTGCACTCCAGAGAGAAGAAATCCAGCTCCACCCACCAGAACACTGACACAAGTGTCCCTAACCAAGAAACCTTGACAAGCCACCTGTACAAACCCACACAGAGCGAGGAAACGCCACAATAAAGAGAACTCCACAAACTGCCAGAATACAGGAAGGACACCCCAAACTCAGCAATATAAACAAGATGAAGAGACAGAAGAATACCCAGCAGGCAAAGGAACAGGATAAATGCCCACCAAACCAAACAAAAGAGGAAGAGATAGGGAATCTACCTGATAAAGAATTCCGAATAATGATAGTGAAATTGATCCAAAATCTTGAAATCAAAATGGAATCACAGATAAATAGCCTGGAGACAAGGATTGAGAAGATGCAAGAAAGGTTTAATAAGGACCTAGAAGAAATAAAAAAGAGTCAATATATAATGAATAATGCAATAAATGAGATCAAAAACACTCTGGAGGCAACAAATAATAGAATAACAGAGGCAGAAGATAGGATTAGTGAATTAGAAGATAGAATGGTAGAAATAAATGAATCAGAGAGGAAAAAAGAAAAACGAATGTAAAGAAATGAGGACAATCTCAGAGACCTCCAGGACAATATTAAATGATACAACATTCGAATCATAGGAGTCCCAGAAGAAGAAGACAAAAAGAAAGACCATGAGAAAATACTTGAGGAGATAATAGTTGAAAACTTCCCTAAAATGGGGAAGGAAATAATCACTCAAATCCAAGAAACCCAGAGAGTCCCAAACAGGATAAACCCAAGGCGAAACACCCCAAGACACATATTAATCAAATTAACAAAGAGCAAACACAAAGGACAAATATTAAAAGCAGCAAGGGAAAAACAACAAATAACACACAAGGGGATTCCCATAAGGATAACAGCTGATCTTTCAATAGAAACTCTTCAAGCCAGGAGGGAATGGCAAGACATACTTAAAGTGATGAAAGAAAATAACCTACAGCCCAGATTATTGTACCCAGGAAGGATCTCATTCAAATATGAAGGAGAAATCAAAAGCTTTACAGACAAGCAAAAACTGAGAGAATTCAGCACCACCAAACCAGCTCTCTAACAAATACTGAAGGATAGTCTCTAGACAGGAAAACAAAAAGGGTGTATAAATTCGAACCCAAAACAATAAAGTAAATGGCAATGGGATCATACTTATCAATAATAACCTTAAATGTAAATGGGTTGAATGCCCCAACCAAAAGACAAAGACTGGCTGAATGGATACAAAAACAAGACCCCTACATATGTTGCCTACAAGAGACTCACCTCAAAACAGGGGACACATACAGACTGAAAGTGAAGGGCTGGAAAAAGATTTTCCATGCAATTAGGGACCAAAATAAAGCAGGAGTGGTAATACTCATATCAGATAAAATAGACTTTAAAACAAAGGCTGTGAAAAGAGACAAAGAAGGTAACTACATAATGATCAAAGGATCAATCCAAGAAGAAGATATAACAATTATAAATATATATGCACCCAACATAGGAGCACCACAATATGTAAGACAAATGCTAACAAGTATGAAAGGAGAAATTAACAATAACACAATAATAGTGGGAGACTTTAATACCCCACTCACACCTATGCATAGATCAACTAAACAGAAAATTAACAAGGAAACACAAACTTTAAATGATACAATACATCAGTTAGACCTAATTGATATCTATAGAACATTTCATCCCCAAAAAATGAATTTCACCTTTTTCTCAAGTGCACACGGAACCTTCTCCAGGATAGATCACATCCTGGGCCATAAATCTAGCCTTGGTAAATTAAAAAAAATTGAAATAATTCCAAACATCTTTTCTGACCACAATGCAGTAAGATTAGATCTCAATTACAGGAGAAAAACTATTTAAAATTCCAACATATGGAAGCTGAACAACATGCTGCTGAATAACCAACAAATCACAGAAGAAATCAAAAAAGAAATCAAAATTTGCATAGAAACGAATGAAAATGAAAACAAAACAACTCAAAACCTGTGGGACACTGTAAAAGCAGTCCTAAGGGGAAAGTTCATAGCAATACAGGCTTACCTCAAGAAATAAGAAAAAAGTCAAATAAATAACCTAACTCTACACCTAAAGCAACTAGAAAAGGAAGAAATGAAGAACCCACGGGTTAGTAGAAGGAAAGAAATCTTAAAAATTAGGGCAGAAATAAATGCAAAAGAAACAAAAGAGACCATAGCAAAAATCAACAAAGCCAAAAGCTGGTTCTTTGAAAGGATAAATAAAATTGACAAACCATTAGCCAGACTCATCAAGAAACAAAGAGAGAAAAATAAAATCAATAAAATTAGAAATGAAAATGGAGAGATCACAACAGACAACACAGAAATTCAAAGGATCATAAGAGACTACTATCAGCAATTATATGCCAATAAAATGGACAACGTGGAAGAAATGGACAAATTCTTAGAAAAGTACAACTTTCCAAAACTCGACCAGGAAGAAATAGAAAATCTTAACAGACCCATCACAAACACGGAAATTGAAAATGCAATCAGAAATCTTCCAGCAAACAAAAGCCCAGGTCCAGACGGCTTCACAGCTGAATTCTACCAAAAATTGAGAGAAGAGCTAACACCTATCCTACTCAAACTCTTCCAGAAAATTGCAGAGGAAGGTAAACTTCCAAACTCATTCTATGAGGCTACCATCACCCTAATACCAAAACCTGACAAAGATGCCACAAAAAAAGAAAACTACAGGCCAATATCACTGATGAACATAGATGAAAAATCCTTAACAAAATTCTAGCAGTCAGAATCCAACAACACATTAAAAAGATCATACACCATGACCAAGTGGGCTTTATCCCAGGGATGCAAGGATTCTTCAATATCCGCAAATCAATCAATGTAATACATCACATTAATAAATTGAAAAATAAAACCCATATGATTATCTCAATAGATGCAGGGAAAGCCTTTGACAAAATTCAACATCCATTTATGATAAAAACTCTCCAGAAAGTATGAATAGAAGGAACATACCTCAACATAATAAAAGCTATATATGACAAACCCACAGCAAACATTATCCTCAATGGTGAAAAATTGAAAGCATTTCCTCTAAAGTCAGGAACAAGACAAGGGTGCCCACTTTCACCATTACTATTCAATATAGCTTTGGAAGTTTCAGCCACAGCAATCAGAGCAGAAAAAGAAATAAAATGAATCCAAATTGGAAAAGAAGAAGTAAAACTCTCACTGTTTGCAGATGACATGATCCTCTACATAGAAAACCCTAAAGACTCCACCAGAAAATTACTAGAGATAATCAATGAATATAGTAAAGTTGCAGGATATAAAATCAACACACAGAAATCCCTTGCATTCTTATACACTAATAATGAGAAAATAGAAAGAGAAATTAAGGAAACAACTCCATTCACCATTGTAACGAAAAGAATAAAATACTTAGGAATATATCTACCTAAAGAAACTAAAGACCTATATATAGAAAACTATAAAACACTGGTGAAAGAAATCAAAGAGGACACTAATAGATGGAGAAATATACCATGTTCATGGATTGGAAGAATCAATATAGTGAAAATGAGTATACTACCCAAAGCAATTTATAGATTCAATGCAATCCCTATCAAGCTACCAACGGTATTCTTTACAGAGCTAGAACAAATATTTTCACAATTTGTATGGAAATACAAAAAACCTTGAATAGACAAAGCAATCTTGAGAAAGAAGAATGGAACTGGAGGAATCAACCTGCCTAACTTCACGCTCTACTACAAAGCCACAGTCATCAAGACAGTATGGTACTGGCACAAAGACAGAAATATAGATCAATGGAACAAAATAGAAAGCCCAGAGATAAATCCACGCACATATAGACACCTTATCTTTGACAAAGGAGGCAAGAATATACAATGGATTAAAGACAATCTCTTTAACAAGTGGTGCTGGGAAAACTGGTCAGCCACTTGTAAAAGAATGAAACTAGAACACCTTCTAACACTATACACAAAATTAAACTCAAAATAGATTAAAGATCTTAACGTAAGACCAGAAACTATAAAACTCCTAGAGGAGAACATAGGCAAAACACTCTCCAAAATACATCACAGCAGGATCCTCTACGACCCACCTCCCAGAATATTGGAAATAAAGACAAAAATAAACAAATGGGACCTAATTAAACTTAAAAGCTTCTGCACAACAAAGGAAACTATAAGCAAGGTGAAAAGACAGCCTTCAGAATAGGAGAAAATAATAGCAAATGAAGCAACTGACAAACAACTAATCTCAAAAATATACAAGCAACTCCTACAGCTCAACTCCAGAAAAATAAATGACCCAATTAAAAAATGGGCCAAAGAACTAAATAGACATTTCTCCAAAGAAGACATACAGATGGCTAACAAACACATGAAAAGATGCTCAACATCACTCATTATCAGAGAAATGCAAATCAAAACCACTATGAGGTACCATTTCACGCCAGTCAAAATGGCTGCAATACAAAAGTCTACAAGCAATAAATGCTGGAGAGGGTGTGCAGAAAAGGGAACCCTCTTACACTGTTGGTGGGAATGGAAACTAGTACAGCCACTATGGAGAACAGTGTGGATATTCCTTAAAAAACTGGAAATAGAACTGCCTTATGACCCAGCAATCCCACTGCTGGGCATACACACCGAGGAAATCAGAAGGGAAAGAGACACGTGTACCCCAATGTTCATCGCAGCACTGTTTATAATAGCCAGGACATGGAAGCAACCTAGATGTCCATCAGCAGGTGAATGGATAAGAAAGCTGTGGTACATATACACAATGGAGTATTACTCAGCCATTAAAAAGAGTACATTTAAATCAGTTCTAATGAGGTGGGTGAAACTGGAGCCTATTATACAGAGTGAAGTAAGCCAGAAAGAAAAACATCAATACAGTATACTAACGCATATATATGGAATTTAGAAAGATGGTAACAATAACCCTGTATACGAGACAGCAAAAGAGACACTGATGTATAGAACAGTCTTTTGGACTCTGTGGGAGAGGGAGAGGGTGGGATGATTTGGGAGAATGACATTGAAACATGATAATATCATATATGAAACGAGTCGCCAGTCCAGGTTCGATGCATGATACTGGATGCCCGGGGCTGGTGCACTGGGACGACCCAGAGGGATGGTATGGGGAGGGAGGAAGGAGGAGGGTTCAGGATGGGTAACACATGTATACCTGTGGCGGATTCATTTTGATGTATGGCAAAACCAATACAATAGTGTAAGGCTAAAAAATAAAATTAAATTAAAAAAAGAAAAAGAAACATGCTTAGAAGTCCAAAATAAATAAATAAATAGAATTATTTGTTCCAGTTTTGTGAAACATATTTATGGTGTTTTGATAGGGATTTCATTAATATGAATGTGATTTCATTAAAATGGTGTTTTGATAGGGATTTCCTTGGGTAATATGGTCATTTTAAAAATATTAATTCTTCCAGTCCAAGAAGACATATCTTTCCATATATTTGTGTTGTCTTCAATTTCCTTCTTCAGTGTCTTATAGTTTTCCAAGTACAGGATTTTTGACCCCTTAGATAAACTTATTCTTAAGCATTTTATTCTTTTTGATGTAATGGTAAAAGGATTATTTCCTTGGTTTCTCTGATTAAAATTGGGTGGAAAACCCAAATGTTTTCCCCAAGAATACATGAAGATGAACAACAGGCACATGAAAAAATGCTCAACATGGCTTACCATTAGGGAAACACAAGTCAAAAGATAAAATGAAGTATCACTTTACATGTGTCAAAATGGCTATCATCAAAAATAATACAACTAACAAATCTTAGCCAGAATGTTGAAAAAGAAAACCCTCATATAATTCCAGTGAGAAAGCAAATTGATGAAGTCACTATGGAAAACAATTTGGAGATTGTTAAAAATAAAAACCAAAAACTAAAAACAGTGCTAACACATGCTCCAGCAATTCCACTTCTAAGTATACCTCCATAGAAAACAAAAACATTAATTCTAAAAGATACATGCACCCCAATGTTCCTGGCAGGATTACTTATAACAGTCAAGATATGGAAGCAATATAAGTGTCCATCAATAAATGAATGAATAAATATGGGTAGTATATATGTGTGTGAGTGTATACATACACAAACACACACAATGGAATATTAGTCACAAGAAGAATAAAAGTTTGCCATATGCAGCACTATGAATAGACTTAGAGGATATTATGCTAAGTGAAACAAATACAGTGAAAAGACAAATACTGTATGTTATCACTTATATGTGCAACCGAAAAATACGATGAACTAGTGAATATAGCAACAACAAAAAAAGCAGCAAACTGATATCCCACATGTCATGGGGCAACGAAGCCCATACACAACTAAAGAGGCCGAAAGCTGCAATGAAAATCCCATTTGTCAAAATTAAGAACAAGTCCAGTCAAATAAATATTTTTTAAAGCAGCAGACCCAGAGATATAGAGAATAAACAGTGGGCAGAGTGAACGGGAGAGAGGTAATGTAGGGGCATGGGATTAAGAAGCACAAACTATCATGTATAACCTACAAGGATATATTGCATAACATGGGGGACATGGCCAAAGTTTAAAACCATAAATAAAGCATAATCTTTAAAAATTGTGAAGCACTATATTGTATACCTGTAACATGTATTACACTGTTGCTGTATTATATGGCAACTATGAAGTAAAATGAAGTCGTGTCTTACTCTTTGCAACACCATGGACTAACCCACCAGGCTCCTTTGTCCGTGGAATTCTCCAGGCATGAATACTGGAATAGATAGCCATACCCTTTTGCAGGTGATCTTCCCGACCCAGGGATACTGCATTGCACGCAGACTCTTTACCATCTGAGCCACTAGGTACTTGAATAAAAAACAGAGGAAAAAAAATTAAAAAATCAATGGCATAATTGATAGCACTAACATGAAATGTTGGCAATTCATATAAAAAGATTATTAGATGTCCCACATGATCCATATGTCAAAATTAGTGATTACCTTTGGCCACCTTATAACAAGCTAAGACATCTAGAAGATTCAGCCCAACTAAGATCAGAATTCTTCCATCAGTAAAAAGATGGCCTTTATTCACATAGTACTTAAAGAATCCTGTTTGTTATGAAGAAATAATAGAAACACTGAGGACTACTTGAATAAAGAACATGAAATCAACACACTTAGTCCATCTTTTATTAATCTTAAAATGATATATGCTGTAACCATATTAATTTTAATATGGTTCTTTCAATTCAGTGCTTTGTTGTTTTAAACTGTATGAACAAGAATGAAAGTAAAAATATTATAGACTTAATCATTGCAAAACTTTGAATGTACCTTACTTTATGCAATATTCTTTTAAAATTCTTTGTTGCTTTATGATATTGCTAATGCAATATTTTCCATTTAAATTTTATGACAGTTTCTTTTAAATATTTTGATTCCATTTGATGCCTAGGTCATTTCTATAGAAATTATAATGGACAGACCATTTTATTTGAAGATGGTTCTAAAATTAAAGTAATATCTGATGTTAAAGATAGCAAAATTTTAAAATATTTGTCAAATCTTTTTCATGTATACTGCCTTGTTAAAAAAATAGAATATAAAACACTAAAGGATAAAGTTAGCATGAAAACTATGGATAAATTTAGCATGAAAACTATTTTAATGTGTATTATATACCAAGTGACATTATATATTAAACTACTCTGATTCTGTTAATTATCAACAAAATTGTGTTCATAGTTCAGTTCAGTCACTCAGTCTTGTCCGACTCTTTGTGATCCCATGGACTGCAGCATGCCAGGCCTCCCTGTCCATCACCAACTGCCAGATTCTACCCAAACCCATGTCCATTGAGTCAGTGATGACATCCAGCCATTTTATCCTCTGTCGTCCCCTTCTCCTCCTGCCTTCAATCTTTCCCAGCATCAGGGTCTTTTCAAATGAGTCAGCTCTTTGCATCAGGTGGCCAAAGTATTGGAGCTTCAGCTTTAACATCAGTCCTTCCAATGAACACCCAGGACTGATATCCTTTAGAATGGACTGGTTGGATCTCCTTGCAGTCCAAGGGACTCTCAAGAGTCTTCTGCAACACTACAGTTCAAAAACATCAATTCTTAGGTGCTCAGCTTTCTTTATAGTCCAACTCACATCCATACATGATTACTGGAAAAACCATAGCCTTGACTAGAAAGACCTTTGTTGACAAAGTAATGTCTCTGCTTTTTAATATGTTGTCTGCCGCTGCTGCTGCTGCTAAGTCGCTTCAGGTGTGTCCGACTCTGTGCGACCCCATAGACGGCAGCCCACCAGGCTCCCCCGTTCTCCAGGCAAGTGGGTTGCCACTTCCTTCTCCAATATGTTGTCTAGGTTGGTCATAATTTTCCTTCCAAGGAGTAAGTGTCTTTTAATTTCATGTATTCATAAACTTGTATTAATCTTCTCTGGCTTTTCTGTAAATAAAACTCTCTAATTTAAAAAGAAAAACAGAGACTTCCCTGGTGGTCCATTGGTTAAAACTTCCAGCTCTTAATGCAGGGGGCCAGATGTGATCCCTGGTCGGGGAACTAGATCCCACATACCACAACTAAGAGCCCACATGCAGCAAGGAAGAGCCAACAGGCCACAACTAACACCTGGCACAGCCAAATTAATAAATAAGGAAGAACAAAAACAGGGACTTTCCGGGTGGCACAGTGGTTAAGACTCAGTGCTTCTACTGCAGGGGACTGGGTTTGATCCCCAGTCAGAAAACTAAGATCCTATAAACCATGCAGCACAGCCAAATAAATAAAAGAAAAAATAAACAAGCAAACCAAAAACAAAACTAAGCAACAAAGTGGAAGCAAAACTAATTGTGAAGATCGTGGTAATCACGGCAAGCATGACAGCTTGATTGGATCTATAGTCCTGAATTAGATCTGTAACAAGAAAAAAACAAAAACTATAAAGGAAATTATTGAGGCCACTGAAGAAATTGGAATATAGACTGGAGATTAAAGAATTACATAAATATTAAATTTCCTGAATTAACAACTGTATTATCACAACCTAAATGTACATCCTGTTCTTAGGAAGTATATATGGTATAATGTTTGCAACCTTCTCTCAGATTGGTCAGAAGAAACAAAAACATTTACATATAGTGGAAAAGGCCAATACAATACACAAGTGCTCAGTCGTGTCCGACTTTTTGCAACCACATAGACTGTGAGCCAAATTCACAAGATGGTGGAGTAGAAGGATATGCACTCATCTTCTTCTGTGAGAACTCCAAAGTTGCAACTCATGGCTGAACAACTATCAACAGGAGAATGTTGGATCCCACCAAAAATGATACCCCACATCCAAAGGCAAAGGAGAAGCCCCAAAAGATGATAGGAGTGGCAAAGTCATGTTTAGAATCAAATCCCATAACTGCCAGAGACTCTGGTGGTGGGGGGGGGGGGGGTGAGGGGGTAGGTAAAACAAAACATCGGGTGCTCCAGGATCCAGAGGCCTGACAGAGACTGAGCCAGACCCACCTTTGAGTGTCTCCTGTGGAGGCATGGATCAGCAGTGGCCTGCAACAGGGACAGGGGCTTTTCCTGCAGCAGAACTGGGTCACCCTGTGTGACCCACCATAGAGCCGCTGAGCAGATGGCCCACAAACTGCAGAACAATTATATAAAAGAAATTCTCACACTTTTAAGAAAGTTTTAGGACCCATAACAGATTTCCCAATCTGTGGATCTGACAAAGGGACTGAGAACACCCAGGGAATTGGACTTTAGAGGCCAGTGGGATTTGATTACAGAACTTTCACAGGATTGAGGAAATGGACTCTTGGAGGGAACAAACAAAACCTTGTGCACACCAGGAACCAGGAGAAAGGAGCAGTGAGCCCACAAGAGATGAATTCAGAATTTGTAGGTGCAACCTCAGGCCAAACAACAGGGAGGGAATACAGTCCTGCCCATCAACAAAATATTGGATTAAAAATTTACTGAGCATGGCCCAACAGTGGAAACAGTGATGAACTTTATTTTTTGGGGCTCACAAATCATTGCAGATGGTGACTG
Organism: Bubalus bubalis; assembly: GCF_019923935.1. Lineage (NCBI taxonomy): Eukaryota > Metazoa > Chordata > Mammalia > Artiodactyla > Bovidae > Bubalus > Bubalus bubalis. Next base: position 68,454,952 of record NC_059176.1, read on the forward strand.
CAGCCATGAAATTAAAAGACGCTTGCTTCTTGGAAGAAAAGCTATGACTAACCTAGACAGCTTATTAAAAACAGAGACATTACTTTGCCAACAGAGGACCATCTAGTCAAAGCTATGGTTTTTTCAGTAGTCATGTATGGATGTGTTAGTTGGACTATAAAGAAACATGAGCACCAAAGAATTGATGCTTTTGAACTGTGGTGTTGGAGAAGACACTTGAGAGTCCCTTGGACAGCAAGGAGATCCAACCAGTTTATCCTAAAGGAAATCAGTCCTGAATATTCTTTGGAAGGACTGATGCTGAAGGTGAAACTCCAATACTCTGGCCACCTGATGCAAAGAACTGACTCATTTGAAAAGACCTGATGTTGGGAAAGATTGAAGGCAGGAGGAGAAGGGGACGACAGAGGATGAGATGGCTGGATGGCATCACCAACTCAATGCAAATGAGTCTGAGTAAACTCCAGGCACCGGTGATGGACGGGGAGGCCTGGCGTGCTGTAGTCCCGTGGGGTCACAAAGAGTCAGACACGATTGAGTGACTGAACTGAATTGAGCATGGCTCTGCCCATCAGAACAAGACCCAGTTTCCCCTCAGGAAGTTTCCATAAGTCTCTTATCCTTATCCATAAAAGGCCAGACAAAATGAAAACCATAATCACAGAAAACTAATCAAACTGATTGCACTAACTCAATGAAATTATGAGCCATGCCATGTTGGGTCTCCCAAGATGGATGGGTCATGACAGAGAGTTCTGAAAAAAAAAAGTGGTCCACTGGAGAAGGGAATGGCAAACCAGCTCCATATTCTTGCCTTGAGACCCCCATGAACAATATGAAAAGGCAAAAAGATATGACTTTGAAAGACAAAATCTCCAGGTCAGTAGGGACCCAATATGCTACTGGAGAAGAGTAGAGAAATAACTCCAGAAAGATGAAGAGGCAGAGCCAAACTGAAAACAACACCCAGTTGTGGATGTGACTAGCGATGGAAGTAAAATCTGATGCTGTAAAGAACAATATGGCATAGGAATCTGGAATGTTAGGTCCATGAATCAAGGTAAACTGGATGGGGTCACAGAAGAGATGGCAAGAGTAAACATTGACATTTTAGGTATCACTATACTAAAATGGACTGGAACAGGCAAATTTAATTCAGATGACCATTATATCTACTACTGTGGGCAAGAATCCCTTAGAAGAAATGGAGTAGCCCTCATAGTCAATAAAAGAATCTGAAATGCAGTACTAGGGTGCAATCTCAAAAATGACAGTATGATCTCTGTTCTTTTCCAAGGCAAGCCATTCAATATGACAGTAATCCAAGTCTATGCCCCAACCAGTAATACTGAAGAAGCTGAAGTTGAATAGTTCTATGAACACCTACAAGACCTTTTAGAACTAACACTCCCAAAAGATGTGTTTTCATTATATATGATTGGAATGAAAAAGTGGGAAGTCAAGAAATACCTGGAGTAATGGAAAAATTTGGCCTTGGAGTACAGAATGAAGCAGGGCAAAGGCTAACAGAGTTTTGCCAAGAGAACGCACTGGTCATAGCAAACACTCTCTTCCAATAACACAAGAGAAGACTCAACACATGGACATCACCAGATGGTCAACACCGAAATTAGATTGATTATATTCTTTGCAACCAGATGGAGAAGCTCTATACAGTCAGCAAAAACAAGACCCGGAGCTGACTGTAGCTCAGATCATGAACTCCTTATTGCTAAATTCAGACTTCAATTGAAAGTAGGGAAAACAACTAGACCATTTAGGTATGACCTAAATCAAATCCCTTATGATTATACAGTGGAAGTGACAAATAGAATTAAAGGGATTAGATCTGATAGAGTGCCTGAAGAACTATGGATGGAGGTTCATGACATTGTACAGGAGGCAGTGATCAAGACCATCCCCAAGAAAAAGAAATGCAAAAAGGTAAAATGGTTTTCTGAGGAGGCCTTACAAACAGCTCTGAAAAGAAGAGAAGTGAAAGGCAAAGGAGAAAAGGAAAGAAATGCCCATTTGAATGCAGAGTTTCAAAGAATAGCAAGGAGAGATAAGAAAGCCTTCCTCAATGATCAATGCAAAGAAATAGAGGAGAACAATGGAATGGGAAAGACTAGAGATCTCTTCAAGAAAATTAGAGATACCAAGGGAACATTTCATGCACAGATGGGCACAATAAAGGACAGAAATTGTATGGACCTAACAGAAGCAGAAGATATTTACAAGAGGTGGCAAGAATACACAGAAGAACTGTACAAAAAAGATCTTCACGACCAAGATAATCACAATGTTGTGACCACCCACCTAGAGCCAGACATCCTGGAATGTGAAGTCAAGTGGGCCTTAGGAAGCATCACTACAAACAAAGCTAGTGGAGGTGGTGGAATTCCAGTTGAGCTATTTCAAATGCTAAAAGATGGTGCTTTGAAAGTGCTGCATTCAATATGCCAGCACATTTGGCATACTCAGCAGTGGCCACAGGACTGGAAAACATCAGTTTTCCTTCCAATCCCAAAGAAAGGAAATTTCAAAGAATGCTCAAACTACAGTATAATTGCACTGATCTCACAGGCTAGCAAAGTAATGCTCAAAATTCTCCAAGGCAGGCTTCAACAATATGTGAACTGTGAGCTTCCAGATGTTCAAGCTGGATTTAGAAAAGGCAGAGGAACCAGAGATCAAATTGCCAACATTCACTGGATCATCGAAAAAGCAAAGGAATTCCAGAAAAACATCTACTTCTGCTTTACCCAGATTAACTAATTTTAAATATTTTGCCACATTTGCTTTATCATGTTCTGAGGACCATCACTTTCACCTGGATTACAGTTTCTATCCCTGCCTCCTCTCTCAAACATCCTTCTAAACTATTTGGAAAAAATTAATACAGAAAGGAAGACTCCAAGAGTACAGTATGGAAAATTTCACAGAGTAATGAGAGGAAAGGGGGTGTGGAAGTGGTGAAGTGTGGAGGGTACACAAGAGGAGTTAGCAATCTAATTTTGAGAATTAAAGAATTACAAAACCTGTAGGCATACAGATGCATTTTCTGTGACTTACATAGAACACTGGAAACCTTCTTTCTCCCAAGAGCCCTTTATAAACAAATAACTAACATGTGTACCATATGCCTAGAGGAATAGGTGAAAAGAAAAGAAAAATAGAGGTTGAAATTTTGGCCTTTCCTGCTTCAATCCCGAATAACTTCAGTATAAGCTTTCATACACAATTATATTTACATCACCAAAGAAAATAATCTTATGGATTTTGTCCTTACTGTGTTCACAGTCTATTAAAGAGATAAATAGGATTTGTATTGAAGTAGCCAGAAAACCACCACTGCTAAACCAGGGGCTTCAATCTCCACTAAAATGTCTTGCTGAACATGTAGATACCGACTAACAATCATCATTTGTCAGTTTTCACTTGTTCAGCTAAGTGAGCAAGTCTGGTCTACTCTTAACATTTAAGTGCTAAGGTCTAAGGATACCCATACTTAGATGCTCACGGCAGCAGTGTTGGTGAAAACTGAAGACTACACAATTTAAACAACCATCATAATATAGAAGAGGCACATCTATTGTGGCATATAGATATATGTATTTATATATATATAAATAATACCATATTTAACATTACTATATACACAACTATTCATAAGTAGACACATACATACAGAGCGATATTAGATACAGATATAGTGTGATAGATATAGAGGGATAATGATAGAATATTATCTTGAGATGAAAATGAGCAACTATTGTTACATATAAATGGGTGAATACTGAAAACATAATATTAAGTAAAAAACAAAAACAAAAACAAAATATATACAGTTAAGAGCAGGCAAAACTATGTCAACTGCTTTCCTATGGCTTAAATATGTAATCACAAGGGATAAAATTGTAAAGAACAGCATGTAGGATTCATCTCGGTTAGAAGCAGAGGTCATGATTTGGAAGGGATATCCAGTACGTTTAAGAGAGCCAAGTTACTTCTTCATTTAAATATAGGCCTGTAAAAGGAACTTAGCCTCTTTATATGACTTTTTATTTTTTGGCCATGCTACATGGCTTGTGGGATCTTAATTTGCTAACCAGGGATCAAACCTGGTCCCCCTGCAACTTGGGCACAAAGTCCCAACCAATGTACCACCAGGCAATTCCCTGTATGACATTTCATTATCTGTAAGATGGAATATTCCATGGAAAGCAAGAACAACAGTGACGAATACAAAACAAGTACTCAATAGACGCTGGCTGATTCTGGTTGTATTCACATCCTCTGTTGTACTCAAACCAAAGAAATCCTAGTTTCTGCTCAAAAGTGCAATGGTTTTAATAGGTCAAAAAGGACCACTGTGAGTTGGTCTGAATGACTATACCCACCTTCTTATAATCCTTGGTCGCTGGACTGGAAAATGGAAGCAGGTTCTGAGTCTCAGTTCTGACGTAATCACAGGCCCAGGGCTGAAGAAACATGTTGTTTACCAAGTCCTGGCAACTCACTTTCCTTGAAGTTTAGCTCATCTCTCTGTCTGGAGCCCCTTAACTACAGGATTATTTGGAGAAACTGATCCTGCCTGTCTGTATTACAATTAAACCCCACGCTTCAGAATTCTTCATCATAGTTTCTTTTACCTGAATAATCAGTTGGGTTGTCCTTAGACTAATATAAGAAGACTCTTCTTGAGTGCAAACAGAAAATGTTTCCCAGTTTACTCTGAAGCAAAATCTCTGCGTGGGTCCACAACTCCTCTAGACTCCTGCTTTTCAAGCACATAAAAGCATGCACCTGTTTTCTTATGATTCCTAAGTAAGCCTCAGGGAAAACTCATTTCACCTGCTTAATGTCAATTTTTCTTCAACTTGGCTGTTTCAGAATCCTTCACAAAGTCAAACCTGCAGTGCTAGATCCGGTTCCATTGGTTTTGGGTCAGATCTAGTTGTGTATGAAGGTGATCCTATCAGAAGAGACTTGTGCAGCTGAGTTGCTGTAACCATCTTTGGATATATGCCACTTTTAGAACTTGTGAGTGTTCCCAAAAGGCAAATCATGGGCTGTCTCTGCTTTGTCAGAAGCTTTCCTGAGGTAGAAAGGAAAGATAGTATATCTCTACACCATGCCCTTTCTACTTGGAAGGGTCCCACACCTAGGTAACTCTCCCAAACAAATCTTAAACAGCTGCTGACTTAGAACATAACTACAAAACATTAGCCATCCATATGCTTTCTTGGCTGAACTCTGCTTTTGGGACTTGAGATCTGGAGGGTAGTTTAAGACTGGTGAGCACAGGACAGCTTGCTACCCTTTGGATTGTGATTCAGTGGTAGGCCTGGGGTGGGAGCTGAGGTCTGCCGGCCTAACAAGATCCCAGGTGATGCCAGTGCTGTTGATTCACAAACCTCACTTTGAGTAACAAAGGTCCAGCATACTTCATAGGTGCTTACTTGCCAGGGAGACAGATATAGACAGACTCCTAATTTTAACTAAAATGCTGTGGGATCTTGAACAACTCCTTGCCCTCTGGAGGTGAGTTTATGACTAAAATTCCTCCACTTGCCTTGAGGAAGTTTGACTGTGTAAAGCATACTCATTTTTTTTTCCAATAGAAATGCCATAATTTATTCTTCTGTATAAAAATGCATCTTTACATAATATATGCTTTCTAAGAGGAAGAAATATATTTCAGATCATAAATAATCAGCAAACATACAATTTTGGACAGTGGAAAAAAAATACAAACACTGGTGCTTTCCATTAGTGCTGAAAGCAAACCTGCTTAGGATCTTAGGATATATTTACAGGCTATTACAGTACTCAACCACAAAAGTTGAGGTGTTTAGATCTTTTAGGAGTAGACACTGATGTTTGTAAAGGCAGATCCCCTATATAAAAATAAATAGGGTATATTTTCACACCTATGTGCTGTAATGAAGAGTAATATTGGTAGGAAAGTAAAGTATGAACAGTTAATTCAAAATATCAGTTCAGTCACTCAGTAGTGTCCAACTCTTTGTGACCCCATGGACTGCAGCATGCCAGGCTTCCCTGTCCATCACCAACTCTTGGAGCTTGCTCAAGCTCATGTCCATCAACTCAGTGATGCCATCCAGCCATCTCTGTCTTCCCCTTCTCCTCCTGCCTTCAATCTTTCCTAGCATCAGGGTCTTTTCCAATGAATCAGTTCTTTGCATCAGGTGGCCAAAGGATTGGAGTTTCACCTTCAGTCCTTCCATTGAATATTCAGGACTGATTTCCTTTAGGATGGACTGGTTGTATCTCCTTGCAGTCCAAGGGACTCTCAAGAGTCTTCTCCAACACCACAGTTCAAAAGCATCAATTCTTCAGGGCTCAGCTTTCTTTACAGTCCAACTCTCACAACCATACATGACTATTGGAAAAACCATAGCTTTGACTAGACAGACCTTTGTCTGCAAAGTAATGTCTCTACTTTTTAATATGCTGTCTAGATTTGTCATAGCTTTTCTTCCAAGGAGCAAGCATCTTTTAATTTCATGGCTGTAGTCACCATCTACAGTGATTTTGGAGCCCCCCAAAATAAAGTCTCTCATTGTTTTCATTGTTTCCCCATCTATTTGCCATGAAGTGATGCGACTGGATGCCATGATCTTAGTTTTCTGAATGTTGAGTTTTAAGCCTACTTTTTCACTTTCACCAATTCAAAATATAAGGACAAGCAAAAAGAAATTGGCTCACATGCTGAGTCCAATATTAAACTGGGCTTCAGCTCCACACCCTCAGATTTGATGCACTGTAGTAATTTTCTATACCCCAAGGTAGTGAAACACAGTCTCATTGGTTGGACTGTTACTTCTCTTATTGTGTGGTCCTCAGATAAACCCTGGCAGTTATTAGAAATACAAATCCCCAGGTCCCCACCCCAGAGTAAATTAGAAAAATCTGGGTGGGTGTTTGCACTCTGTTTTAACAAGCTCTCAAGTGCTGCTGATGCACACTCAAGTGGGTAAACCGTTGCCTTGCCAGAGAGATACAGAGTCAAGTATAACCACTGGTTTAAAAAGAAAGGGCAAATATACAAAAATGAGTAAAAGGCTAAACTGTGTAATTACATTTTAATTGAAATGATAATGGCTTTCAGTTCAGTAACTCAGTCGTGTCCAACTCTTTGCAACCCCATGAATCACAGCACGCCAGGCCTCCCTGTCCATCACCAACTTCTGGAGTTTACTCAAACTCATGTCCATTGAGTCGATGATGTCATCCAGCCATCTCATCCTCTGTCGTCCCCTTCTCCTCCTGCCCCCAATCCCTCCCAGCATCAGTCTTTTCCAATGAGTCAGTTCTTTGCATCAGGTGGCCAGAGTATTGGAGTTTCAGCTTTAGCATCAGTCCTTTCAATGAACACCCAGGACAAAAAATGTTTCTAAGATTAACAGACGTTTTCTAAGCATCCATAACAGATAGAGGAGGTGGTGGACTAGACAGAGTATGTAGGCAAGTGGAGGGTAAAGAGTGAAAGGCTAGGGATATGTAAGATTTCTACTTACACAGGCAAAAGTACCACTGTGACTGGAAAAAGGGGTAGTAAAACCTCCCAGGAAAATTCAGCTTCATTTTGCTGAAGTTGAGCGTTACAAAAAGAAAAATCAATATATCAGGTTTTTTCAAAATACAAGTGTATAAATCTGAAAGTATGCAAAAATGTGCTTTGTATTCATTGGAAAGGAGAGATACAGACGGGGGAGAGGAAACTTTATGAATTTCAATTTTCTCCATTCTCTCACTTTTTGTCTCCTACTCCTCCCTCCTCCCCAGTCCCCAAAGGAGTGTGAAACAAACTATTAACATATACTGATGTGCAAAAACCTACATGATCTTTTAAGATAAAGCAAATGGCATTGTGGCAGTTTGCTTTAAGAAGTCCTTGTCTCTGCCATATGTGAACAGGAACACTTCCTTATGAAAGAGATAGTGATATATTCAGAAGAAAACTCTCAACACTTTTTTTTTTTTTTTAAATACAAGGGAGTCTCATAAAAAAAAAAAAAAGAAGAATGAAACTACTCATCAAACTTACCGAAATACAGAAAACATTTTGGCAAATATATTAAAATAATACAAAATAATATTTTAAAAGGAAGGCACCTAAATATGCTCACAGATCGTCTCTGTAGCCATAGAAACAATGCAAAATATTTCCATATCGTTCTGTATAAAATACAAAGCTTCCGTTTCGCCACATTTGTAATGCAGAACTAAAGGGAAAAGGTAAGAGATAAAAAGAAGAAACTAGCTCTTTTAAAGTCGGTATTATTTACGGTACATTTCTAAGAGTGCAGATGCGAATTCATATTTTAAAAAAAATAAATTCTGAACATAATAACGACAGAACAAAAAAGCCCAATTATGAAACGTGTTCGTTTCCCTAGGAATCGGAGATGGATATACAGAGCAGTGCAGCGACGCAGACTACAGCAGGACAGGCGCACCGCCCCGAAGGGGCAGACAGGAACCGCCCACGGGCTGTCCCCTCACAGTCAGGTACCTCACCTTCCCAGAGTGCCCCGCAGACGGGCCAGCCGCACTGGATGATGACGTACTTCCTCCGGGCTGGGGGGTCCGGCGGGCTCGTAATTAAAGGCTGGGACGCGAAGGGCTACGTAAGCGCGCGTCTCCGAGTGAAACTGTGTTCTAATAGTTTTATTTTTCTAAACTGGCTACACAGGCAAGAAAAAAAGAAAATTCGGAATTACTCATTACTTAAGTTTATCCCCTCCGAAAGAGGAGTCCAAAAATAGACGTTTTAACTCCACTGTGAAACATATGTCCCTTTTTAAGAGGTTTTGATTCCTAAGAAATTAATCATTGACCAAAAAAAAAAAAAAAGTAATACATATTGCTGAGGAAATTTTCTTCTATTTTGTTACGAACTTGACATTCTGAACAAATACATGCTGCTCACTGACTAAATTTAACACTTGGAATTGTATGATCTATGTTGATCTATATGATACAAAAACACGTATGCAGTGAAGAATAAAGACATTAAATGAATGCATCTCTTAAGTATAGACTGAATAGAAAGGGACCAAAATTCAGATGTTGCAAGGTGCAACTCGCAGAACTAAAAATCACTTCCTAATTTTTTAACTGGTTACTCTTTAAATTTGTAACATTCAGTTCAGTTCAGTCGCTCAGTCGTGTCCGACTCTTTGCGACCCCATGAATTGCAGCACGCCAGGCCTCCCTGTCCATCACCAACTCCCGGAGTTCACTCAAACTCACATCCATCGAGTTGGTGATGCCATCCAGCCATCTCATCCTCTGTCGTCCCCTTTTCCTCCTGCCCCCAATCCCTCCCAGCATCAGTCTTTTCCAATGAGTCAACTCTTCGCATGAGGTGGCCAAAGTACTGGAGTTTCAGCTTTAGCATCATTTCTTCCAAAGAACATTACCACTCCTTAAAAAATAAAGTCTACATGATGAAGAAATAGTTTTTCTTTTTTTTATGTTTACAACATCTGATTACTTTTAATAAAGACAAAATGATTTCAAGATCATTCCTAAATGTGACACTAACAGTTTTATATTGAAATTATTTCCTGCCTTCTCCTTAACACTTCCAGTAGTCCTAATACTTTCTATTACTTTAAAAAAAATTTTAAAGTCAACCTTCAAATAATTAACAAGGAAATGAGGAATTCATTATTTTTGAAGTAGTTTGGAGCATTGACTTATTTATGTTTCGGAATGCAACAGATAAAGGTTTCTGCCATTATTTTGGTAAAATAATAAAGCTGGAAGGAGGAGACAGCCCTGGGGAAACCCTTGGACAATATTGAGGTAGCACACTGAACTGCACTGCAAGCTGATGAGAGGATGGAAAGTGAGTGGTGATGTGTACAGTAGGGGTGAAGATACACAAAGCTTAGTAGTTACTTTGAAAAGAATTCTGACTTATTTATTTCAGAAGTTTACAAAACACACAAAAACTTGTCAAGGTAAGAACATTTTTAATTAACAAAATTCACAGTTATTTTTCAGATAATCTTGAAATTTTGGTGAAATTTGTACCATCCAAGCAAATGATGTTTAGTTTAGGGAATTTTTTAAAAGGCAAAAACCAAAAAATGCAAGACAAAATCTAAAATTTAACTTCATTAAAATAGAATTCCCATTGAAAATTCAGACCAATGAAATTAGATAGCAGAAATAAAAACATATAAATCTTTATAAGTGACTTTTTACAGACTAATTATAAAAAGCATATGGAAATAGAAATAGCATTTCACTTTTTAAAGTAAAGGCTGATCATATGCTAAAATTCTAGAATCACAACACAAGAATTCCACCTCCCTCTCTCTTCCCAGAAGGAAATCAGTAGAAGGGTTAGGGGTGCACTGTTGGTGGTCCTGGTCGCCTGTGGAGTAAACTACTGATGGAAATTCCCCAAACTGAAGAATCCCACAGAAGCTTGGAAAAAAGAGGCCCTGAGTCATAAGGAAGTGGGATCTCGCTCTGATCCCCAGCTCCAGTTCATTCTTGGGATGGTAACCTGTGGGCTGCAGTCCTCCTGGCTGATCCCTGGACCTTCTCAGGCCCCCAGTGACCCAGCTTGTAGACAAGTGGAGCATGCCCTCATGGTGGGCAATACCAGGTTGGGCGTGCTGGTGGAACCTGGGACCACAGTTTCTGCCCTTTTGGCTTCAGGACAGGGAAACCATATAGTCTCTGGTTTCTCACTATCCAACATCCTGTATATTGTTCAGAAATATTTTCAAAAAAATTGAAGTACCATAAAATTGACTCTCTCGAAAAAGAATTCTAAGTTAAAATTCAATGTGTACCCATATGCTGAAAGAAAATCACAGACTTCAAGGTTTTGTCCTCTTTTTTTTTTAATGCATTTTTTGTAATGTCCTTTTTTTTTTTAATTGACTTCAAATGAACAGACTTTAATTAAAATCTCAACTAAATTTCAGCATACTATACCTAATTTGTTGGCTTGAGGGAAAATACTTAAGACTTATTTCTAAGAGCATAAAATAGCAAAGTTAAATAAAATGGTACAATTTAAATACAAAGAAAGTATTTTAATTTCAGACCTGAGTTCTCTGATAGTTTTGACTCTATCACAAAGCCTCCGAAGAGCTCTACAGAAAAAGTGGATAAAGAAAAGTCTGGGAATATAAAATGCTAACAAAACTTTAGTTGTTAGACGAGTAGAAAAATTCAAATTTAGTAACTAGACCCCTTCAAATGAAAAATTAGCAAATGAAGAAAAACAGTCATGAGAATATAATTCATTTAGAGAACCTCCAACATGTTGAAAATTAATGGTGATTTTTTTTTTTGTCAGTCACGTTGAAAACTTTTTTTTTTTCCTTCTATTTTTGACACAAAAAAGATTTTGTATCGGGCTACAGCCAGTTAACAATTTTGTGATAGTTTTAGGTGAACATTGAAGGGACTCAGCCATACATATACATAACCTTTTTAAAAAATATCTACAGAAGATTTAGACTATGAAATTATATTCATCATATGAACCATCTTGCAATTCTTGAGGAGAATAACATGCATAGATACACATATACACTTATGAAAGGATGAATTTAACATAGGACAAACACAACTGCATAGGTTTTATAAAAAATATGAACTATGTATATGTGCCTGTGGAAGTACACTAATGTATGTCCATGTTTGTAAATGAAATCAGTCAGCCTAATAGGATTCACACTAACCTTAACAGTAGAAAGTGGCCTTGATAAGTAGACATGGAGCCAGGCTTCCCTGAATTTTTACTTGGGTTAATTCTTAAACGTATTTTCTCCTCAGAAACAGACCATAGCTTACATTTCCAGTTTGAAATAAAGATTAAAAAAAAAATTGCTCAAATGAACAGTTATTTTTGGTTCTTGTACCCATCTTTTCCTTGTTCTGACTTTTTCTTCTTCCATTCTTCTGAGACTTTATTCTTTCCATCCTGACTTGGAGTTATCCCCAGCAGCTACTGATAACCATCTGTGAGCTTTTCAATGAGGCTGACTTTGGCCTCTCATTTTCTGGCTGCTGGATGGTGTGGCAACCACCCTGAATTATATAAACCAAGTTAAGTTTCCATTTCTGGAATGATGAAAGCCCAGAAGTAACTTGTATGTGGAACAGTCACAAAGTGATTTGGGATCCTGCACAGGAAAGTCTAAGTGAATGAAGAAAATGGTTCAAACTTTAAACCATAATTCCTTGTGACTTATCTCTTAGCCTGTAGGTTTTTTTTTTTCTCACTCTGTCAAACCCTCTACCTTTTTACCTGCACAGACTCTTTCTCTAAAACCAAGGGTTTGCTTTAACAACTTTTGAGACACCAAAAAACTAAAATATTTCAATTTACAGTCACAACAGGGAGATGTCAGATGTAGCTAATGAATGCATAAGAAAAGAACAACATAAAGTCAATTCACGTTGTTGTATGGAAGAAACCAACACGATATTGTAAAGCAATTATTCTCCAATTAAAAATAAAATGAAAAATTCAAGTAACTGAAATGACATTTACTGGACACGACTGAGTGACTGAACTGAACCGAACCCTCAAAATTTAGCCCCAGCGTATGTTTTCAACTTGTCAAGTAGATGAAATATTCTCTACCTATAGTACCTCAACTATTTTGTCATTTGTTCATAGCCTGTTACTATCTTGAACAGGAATCCCACTTTTTGTCTTCCCTGCTCACCTTCTTTAAGTTCCTACTAACTATACTTCAGGTCTCTAGTCACAATTTGCTTCCTCCAGGAAGCCTGCCCATACCACTTAAATCTAGACTGCATGGCCTTATACTCTCTGAAATCCTCCAGTACTGTGCACAATCTGAATTACAGCATTTCTACTGCAGGAGAGGAAGAAAGGATTTTTTTCTACTCTTCTAGGTTCTCCACAGGGGCTCTGTAACACAAGACTGATTAACAAGAGAAAATTATACAAATTTATTTATGTTTTACATGATACAGGAGCCTTCATAAGGAAATGAATATAAATGGTTAAACCTGAGTGTTTTTACAGGAGTTTTGAAGAAGAATGGAATGTCAAGGAAAAATATCATAAGACAAAAGGATATGAGCTAAGTGTAGTAAACCAAAGGAAACTTAGCAAGGCCTATTCATTCCACTTGGTGTCTCTCTGTCTTCAGAGAAAAGATGTAAGGAGGGAACCTCTCACTGGAGCCCTCTTATCACCTCTTTTGTGGAAGAAGGTCAGAAAGTCCTCTTTCCTTTCTCAAATTACTTCAGCTTAATATACTCAATGGCAACCCACTCCAGTGTTCTTGCCTGGAGAATCCCAGGGACGGGGGAGCCTGGTGGGCTGCTGTCTATGGGGTTGCACAGAGTTGGACACAACTGAAGTGACTTACCAGCAGCAGCAGCAGCAGCAGCAGCAAGATACTCAATATGCCAGGGGTACTTACTGTATTTTGGAGTAATGTGTCCTGAACCCTGTCACTGCCTCAAATTTAATTGCCTATTCATTTATCTAATCTCCATTGATGACAGGAAAGCCATATTTTTCCTTCATCTATTTATCCACTAAATGTAACAAACTGCATGCCACATGGTTGCCATTTAAATTTCCTTGTACACATGCAAATATATCCTATTAGCCATCTTCCCTTTCCAAAATTAGGCACACTTTAGCATATAAGTAGTACCACCCTAAAGGTGAAAAATATTATTAGACCTTTTCCTACATTATGATTCCTTAGTTTCTCCTAATTAAATGGAGGTAAAATGACATCAGTCTACCCTACCTGTTTGATCTCATCTCCTCCAAAACCTTCATTTTGTTCATTTATGAACAAGACAATTTGATCCTTTTGGAATTTGTCTGTGTGCCATGCTCCTCTTAGCCTCACTATACTTGAAAATTTTCTTTTCTGCCTGAATGTTCTTTCCTTTTTTTGTTCTGTACACTTAAAATCTGTATTCACCTTTTAAAAATTATGGAAGTATAATAGATTTAAAATGTTCTATTCATTTCTGCTGTATAGCAAAATTAATCAGTTATGCATATATATTCTTTTTTATATTCATTTACAATTACTGTTTATCACAGGATATTGAATATAGTTCCCTGTGCTGTACAGTAGGACCTTGCTGTTTTTTACATATTATATATTCCCAGGTAGCGCTAGTGGTAAAGAACCCACCTGCCAATGCAGGAGAAATGAGACACGAGTTCAATCCCTAGATTGGGAAGATCCTCTGGAAGAGGGCACTGCAATCCACTGCAGTATTTTTGCCTGGAGAATCCCACGGACAGAGGAGCCTGATGGGCTATAGTCCATAGCATCACATGTTGTTGGACATGACTGAAGCAGCTTAGCATAGTACAGTACACATTTGTTTGCATCTGCTAATCCCAAAGTTACAATCTTTACCTTCCCAAGCCCTCTTCACCTTCAAAATCATAAGTCTATTTGCTATGTCTGAGAGTCTATTTTTATTGTGTGGCTAAGTTGGTTTCTGTCATGTTTTAGATTCCACATATAATATACGGTATTTGTCTTTCTTTTTCTGGTTAACTTTGCTTAGTGTGATAATCTCTAGGTCCATCCATGTTGCTGCAAATGACACTCTTGCATTCTTTTTTATGGCTGAGTAATATTCCATTTTCTATGAATATAAAAAGATGGGCACAGTAAACGTCAGAAACAGCAAGGATCTAACAGAAACAGAAGAGATTAAGAAGAGGTGGTCAGTTCAGTTCAGTTCAGTCACTCAGTCATGTCCAACTCTTTGCAACCCCATGAATTGCAGCACACCAGGCCTCCCTGTCCATCACCAACTCCCGGAGTTCACGCAGACTCACGTCCATCGAATCAGTGATGCCATCCAGCCATCTCATCCTCTGTCGTCCCCTTCTCCTCCTGCCCCCAATCCCTCCCAGCATCAGAGTCTTTTCCAATGAGTCAGCTCTTCGCATGAAGTGGCCAAAGTACTGGAGTTTCAGCTTTAGCATCATTCCTTCCAAAGAAATCCCAGGGCTCATCTCCTTCAGAATGGACTGGTTGGATCTCCTTGCAGTCCAAGGGACTCTCAAGAGTCTTCTCCAACACCACAGTTCAAAGGCATCAATTCTTCGGCGCTCAGCCTTCTTCACAGTCCAACTCTCACATCCATACATGACCACTGGAAAAACCATAGCCTTGACTAGACAGACCTTTGTTGGCAAAGTAATGTCTCTGCTTTTGAATATGCTTTCTAGGTTGGTCATAACTTTCCTTCCAAGGAGTAAGCGTCTTTTAATTTCATGGCTGCAGTCACCATCTGCAGTGATTTTGGAGCCAAGAAAAATAAAGTCGGACACTGTTTCCACTGTTTCCCCATCTATTTCCCATGAAGTGATGGGACTGGATGCCGTGATCTTAGTTTTCTGAATGTTGAGCTTTAAGCCAACTTTTTCACTCTCCACTTTCACTTTCATCAAGAGGCTTTTGAGTTCCTCTTCACTTTCTGCCATAAGGGTGGTGTCATCTGCATATCTGAGGTTATTGATATTTCTCCCGGCAATCGATAAAGGACAGAAATGGTATGGACCTGACAGAAGTAGAAGATATTAAGAAGAGGTGCCAAGAATACACAGAAGAACTGTACAAAAAAGATCTTCACGATCCAGATAATCACGATGATGTGATCACTGACCTAGAGCCAGATATCCTGGAATGCGAAGTCAAGTGGGCCTTAGAAAGCATCACTACGAACAAAGCTAGTGGAGGTGATGGAATTCCAGTTGAGCTATTTCAAATCCTGAAAGATGATGCTGTGAAAGTGCTGCACTCAATATGCCAGCAAATTTGGACAACTCAGCAGTGGCCACAGGACTGGAAAAGATCTGTTTTCATTCCAATACCAAAGAAAGGCAATGCCAAAGAATGCTCAAACTACTGCACAATTGTACTCATCTCACACGCTAGTAAAGTAATGTTCAAAATTCTCCAAGCCAGGCTTCAGCAATACGTGAACCATGAACTTCCTGATGTTCAAGCTGGTTTTAGAAAAGGCAGAGGAACCAGAAATCAAATTGCCA
Organism: Bubalus bubalis; assembly: GCF_019923935.1. Taxonomy (NCBI): domain Eukaryota; kingdom Metazoa; phylum Chordata; class Mammalia; order Artiodactyla; family Bovidae; genus Bubalus; species Bubalus bubalis. The sequence continues at coordinate 68,471,039 of NC_059176.1, forward strand.
ACATCTGCTGGATCATGGAAAAAGCAAGAGAATTCCAGGAAAACAACTCTTTCTGCTTTATTGACTATGCCAAAGCCTTTGACTGTGTGGATCACAATAAACTGTGGAAAATTCTGAAAGATATGGGGACTACCAGACCACCTGACCTGCCACTTGAGAAGTCTGTATGCAGGTCAGGAAGCAACAGTTAGAACTGGACATGGAACAATGGACTGTTTCCAAATAGGAAAAGGAGTACGTCAAGGCTGTATATTGTCACCCTGCTTATTTAACTTATATGCAGAGTACATCATAAGAAGAGGTGGCAAGAATACACAAAAGATCTGTACAAAAAAGTTCTTAATGACCCAGAAAACTATGATGGTGTGATCACTCAACTAGAGCCAGACACCCAGGAGTGTGCAGTCAAGAGGGCATTAGGAAACATTACTACAACAAAGCTAGTGGAGGTAACAGAATTTCAGCTGAGCTATTTAACATCCTACAAGATTATGCTGTTACAATGCTGCACTCGGTATGCCAACAAATTTGGAAAACTCAGCAATGCCCATGGAACTGGAAAATGTCAGTTTTCATTCTAGTTCTGAAGACAGACAATGCCAAAAAAACCCGTTCAAATTACTATACAATTGCACTCATTTCACATGCTAGGAAGACTATGCTCAAAATCCTTAAGATAGGTTTCAGCAGTATGTGAACTGAGAACTTCCAGATGTATAAGCTGGCTTCAGAAAAGGCAAAGGAATCATAGATCACATTACCAACGTCTGCTGGATTGTAGAAAAAGCAAGGGGAATGCCAAAAAACATGTACTTCTGTTTCATTGACTACACTAAAGTCTTTGACTGTGTGGATCACAACAAACTGGAAAATTCTTAAAGAAATGGGAATATCAGACCACCTTACTGCCTCCTGAGAAACCTGTATGCAGGAAAAGAAGCAACAGTTAGAAGCAGATATGGACTAGTTCAAAACTGGGAAACGAGTACATCAAGGCTGTATATTGTCACTCTGCTTATTTAACTTATATGGAGACTAAATCATGTGAAATGCAGGACTGGATGACTCACAAGCTGTAATCAAGATTTCTGGGAGAAATAGCAACAACCTCAGATGTGCAGATGCTGCCACTCTAATGGCAGAAAATGAAGAGGAACTAAAGAGCCTCTTGATAAAGGTGAACGAGAAGAGTGAAAAAGCTAGCTTAAAACTCAACATTCAGAAAACTAAGATCATGGCATTTGGTGCCATCATTTCATGGCAAATAGATGCCACTTCAAGGCATCACTTCATGGAAACAGTGGAAGCACTGACAGACTTTATGTTTCTTGGCTCCAAAATCAATGCAAATGGTAACTGCAGCCATGAAATTAAGAGACACTTGCACCTTGGAAGAAAAGTTATGACCAACCTAGACAGCTTATTAAAAAGCAGAGATATTACTTTGCCAACAAAGTTTCGTCTAGTCAAAGCTATGGTTTTTCCAGTAGTCATGTATGGATGTGAAAGTTGGACTATAAAGAAACTTGAGCGCCAAAAATTGTTGCTTTTGAACTGTGGTGCTGGAGAAGATCCTATAGAGTGCCCAGGACAACAGGGAGATCATACCAGTCAATCCTAAAGGAAATAAACCCTGATTATTCATTGGAAAACTGATGCTAAAGCTGAAGGTCAAGTACTTTGGCCACCTGGTGGGAATAACTGACTCATTGGAAAAGATCTTGATGCTGAGAAAGATGGAAGGCAAGAGGCGAAGGGGACGACAGAGGATGAGATGACTGGATGGCATCACTGGAAATGAGTTTGAGCCAACTCAAGGAGATAGTGAAGGACAGGGAAGCCTGGTGTGCTGCAATTCACAGGGTCACAAAAGTCAGACAGGACTTAGCAACTGAACAACAATATGTACATGTATAGATAGATAGATCTTCTTTATCCTTTCTTCAGTTGATGGACGTTTAAGCTGCTTCCATGTGTTTGATATTGTAAATAGGCTGCTATGAACACTGGAGTGCATGTATATTTTGAATTAGAGTTTTCTCTAGATAAATGCCTAGGAGGGAGGTTTTTCAACCATATGGTAACTATTGTTATTTTTTAAGGAAAATATATACACTTTTCCCCATAATGCTGCACCTATTAACAATCCAAGTAACAGTGTAGGAGGGTTCCTTTGTCTCCCCTCTGTCTCCATCATTTATTATTTGCAGACTTTTTAATGATGGCCATTCTGATTGGTGTGTTATGATACTTCATTGTAGTTTTGATATGTATTTCTCTAACTATTAGTGCTGTTGAGCATCTTTTCATGTGCTTATTGATATGTCTTCTTTGGATAAATGTCTAGTTAGGTCTTCTGCCCATTTTTTAATTGGGTTATGTGAGTTTTTGTCATTGAGTGGTATGGGTTGTTTGCATATTTTGGTAGCTAACCCTTTGTTGATATCATCATTTGCAAATATCTTCTTCCAGTTCACCGGTTGTCTTTTCATTTTGTTTATGGCTTCCTATGGCTTTCCTGATGGCTCAGTTGGTAAAGAATCTGCTCTCAATGCAGGAGACCCCAGTTTTATTCCTGTGTCAGGAAGATCTTCTGGAGAAGGGATAGACTACCCACTCCAGTAATCTTGGGCTGCCCTTGTGGCTCAGCTGGTAAAGAATCTGCCTGCAATGTGGGAGACCTGGGTTCAATCCCTGGGTTGGGAAGATCCCCTGGAGAAAAGAAAGGCTACTCACTCCAGTATTCTGGCCTGGAGAATTTGATGGACTGTAGTCCATGGGGTTGCAAGTTGGACACACCTGAACCACTTTCACTTTCATGCTCTGCAAAAGCTTTTAAGTTTGATTAGGTTCCATTTGTTTAATTTTGCTTTTATTCCTATTGCACTGGAAGACTGGTGTAAGTTTACATTGATACAATTTACGTCAGAGAATGTTTTGCCTTTTTTCTCTTATATGATTTTTATGGTGTCATATCTTGTATTTAAGTCTTTAAAGGATTTTGAGTTTATTTTTATGTATGGTGTGAATGAGTGTTCTATCTTCATTAATTCATGTGCAGCTGTTCACCTTTCCCAACACTAATTGCTGAAGAGGCTGTCTTTTCTCTATTGTATATTCTTGCATCACTTGTCAAACATTAATTGATGTAGGTGTGTGGATTTATTTCTGGGCTCTCTATTCTGTTCTACGGATCAATATGTCTGTTTTTGAGCCAATACCACATGTTTTAACTACTGTACCTTTGTAGTTCTGTCTGAAGTCTGAGACAGTTCTACCTCCTGCTTGGTCTTTCCCCCCTCTCAGGATTGCTTTGGCAATTCTTAAAATTTTATGATTCCATATAAATTTTAGGATTATTTGTTGTAGTTCTGTAAGAAATATCATGGGTAATTTGATAGAGATCCCATCAAGTCTGTAGATTGACTCAGCCATTTGAACAATATTAACCCCACGTCTGAGGTCAGGGGCGGCAGCTGAGAGGAGCAACCCCATGTCCAAGGAGCAGTGGCTGCACAGGCCAGGAGGGCTGAGAGGAGCTACTCCATGTTCAAGGTCAGGAGGGGCGACCTTGTCCAAGGTAAGGAAAGTAGCTGTGCTTTGCTGGAGCAGCTGTGAAGAGATACCCCACATCCAAGGTAAGAGAAACCCAAGTAAGACAGTAGGTGTTGCGAGAGGGCATCAGAGAGCAGACACACTGAAACCATAATCACAGAAAACTAGCCAGCCTGATCACATGGACCACAGCCTTGTCTAACTCAATGAAACTAAGCCATGCTGTGTGGGGCCACCCAAGATGGACGGGTCATGGTGGAGAAGTCTGACAGAATGTGGTCCACTGGAGAAGGGAATGCCAAACCACTTCAGTATTCTTGCCTTGAGAATCCCATGAACAGTATGAAAAGGCACAATGATAGGATATTGAAAGAGGAACTCCCCAGGTCCATAGCTGCCCAATATGCTACTGGAGATCAGTGGAGAAATAACTCCAGAAAGAATGAAGGGATGGAGCCAAAGCAAAAACAATACCCAGTTGTGGATGGGACTGGTGATAGAAGCAAGGTTTGATGCTGTAAAGAGCAATATTCCATAGGAACCTGGAATGTTAGGTCCATGAATCAAGGCAAATTGGAAGTGTCAAGAGTGAACGTCCACGTTCTAGGAATCAGTGAACTAAAATGGACAGGCATGGGTGAATTTAACTCAGATGACCATTATATCTACTACTGTGGGCAGGAATCCTTTAGAAGAAATGGAGTAGCCATCATGGTCAACAAAAGAGTCCAAAATGCAGTACTTGGATGCAATCTCAAAAACGACAGAATGATCTTTGTTCATTTCCAAGGCAAACTATTCAATATTACGGTGACCCAAGCCTATGCCCCAAGCAGTAACGCTGAAGAAGCTGAAGTTCAACTGTTCTGTGAAGACCTACAAGACCTTTTAGAACTAACATCCAAAAAAGATGTCGTTTTCATTATAGGGGCTAAGTCGCTTCAGTCATGTCCGACTCTGTGTGACTCCAGAGACGGCAGCCTACCGGGCTCCCCTGTCCCTGGGATTCTCCAGGCAAGAACACTGGAGTGGCTTGCCATTTCCTTCTTCAATGCATGAAAGTGAAAAGTGAAAGTGAAGTCACTCAGTCTTGTCCGACTCCTAGCGCCCCCATGGACTGCAGCCCACCAGGCTCCTCCGTCCATGGGATTTTCCAGGCAAGAGTACCGGAGTGGGGTGCCATTGCCTTCTCCGTCATTATAGGGGACTGGAATGCAAAAGTAGGAAGTCAAAAAACACCTGGATTAACAGGCAAATTTGGCCTTGGAATACAGAATGAAGCAGGGCAAAAGCTAATAGAGATTTGCCAAGAGAATGCACTGGTTATATAGCAAACACCCTCTTCCAACAACACAGGAGAAGACTCTACAAGTGGACATCACCAGATGGTCAACACTGAAATCAGACTGATTATATTCTTTGCAGCCAAATATGAAGAAGCTCTATACAGTCAGCAAAAACAAGACCAGGAGCCAACTGTGACTCAGATCATGAACTCCTTATTGCCAAATTCAGACTTAAATTGAAGAAAGTAGGGGAAACCACTAGACCATTCAGCTTGATCTAAATCAAATCCCTTATGATTATACAGTGGAAGTGAGAAATAGATTTAAGGGACTAGATTTGATAGAGTACCTGATGAACTATGGACGGACGTTCATGATATTGTACAGGAGACAGAGTTCAAGACCATCCCCATGGAAAATAAATGCAAAAAAGCAAAATGGCTGTCTGAGGAGGCCTTACAAATAGCTGTGAAAAGAAGAGAAGCGAAAAGCAAAGGATAAAAGGAAAGATATAAGCATCTGAATGCAGAGTTCCAAAGAATAGCAAGGAGAGATAAGAAAGCCTTCCTCACTGAACAATGCAAGGAAATAGAGGAAAATAGAAGAATGGGGAAGACTAGAGATCTCTTCAAGAAAATTAGAGAGATACCAAGGCAACATTTCATGCAAAGATGGGCTCGAAAAAGGACAGAAATGATATGGGCCTAACGGAAGCAGAATATATAAAGAAGAGGTGGTAAGAATACACAGAAGAACTGTACAAAAAAAGATCTTCATGACCCAGATAATCACGATGGTGTGATCACTCACCTAGAGCCAGATATCCTGGAATGTGAAGTCAAGTGGGTCTTAGAAAGCATCACTATGAGCAAAGCTAATGGAGGTGATGGAATTCCAGTTGAGCTATTTTAAATCCTGAAAGATGATGCTGTGAAAGTGCTGCACTCAATATGCTAGCCAATTTGGAAAACTCAGCAGTGGCCACAGGACTGGAAAAGGTCAGTTTTCATTCCAATGCCAAAGAAGGCTCAAACTACCACACAATTGCACTCATCTCACATGCTAGTAAAGAAATGTTCAAAATTCTCCAAGCCAGGCTTCAGCAATACGTGAACTGTGAACTTCCAGACGTTCAAGCTGCTTTTAGAAAAGGCAGAGGAAACAGAGACCAAATTGCCAACACCTGCTGGATCATGGAAAAAGCAAGGGAGTTCCAGAAAAACATCTATTTCTGCTTTATTTACGATGCCAAAACCTTTGACTGTGTGGATCACAATAAACTGTGGATAATTCTGAAAGACATGGAAATACCAGACCACCTGACCTGCCTCTTTAGAAACTTATATGCAAGTCGGGAAACAGTTAAAACTGGACATGGAACAATAGACTGGTTCCAAATAGGAAAAGGAGTACATCAAGGCTGTATATTGTCACCCTGCTTATTTAATTTATATGCAGAGTACATCATGAGAAACGCTGGACTGGAAGAAGCACAAGCTGGAATCAAGATTGCCGGGAGAAATATCAATAGCCTCAGATATGCAGATGACACCACCCTTATGGCAGAAAGTGAAGAGGAACTAAAAAGCCTCTTGATGATAGTGAAGGAGGAGAGTGAAAAAGTTGGCTTAAAGCTCAACATTCGGAAAACGAAGATCATGGCATCTGGTCCCATCACTTCATGGGAAATAGATGGGGAAACAGTGGATACAGTGTCAGACTTTATTTTTTGGGCTCCAAAATCCCTGCAGATGTTTATTGCAGCCATGAAATTAAAAGACGCTTACTCCTTGGAAGGAAAGTTATGACCAACCTAGATAGTATATTAAAAAGCAGAAGTATTTCTTTGCCAACAAAGGTCCGTCTAGTCAAGGCTATGGTTTTTCCTGTGGTCATGTATGGATGTGAGAGTTGGACTGTGAAGAAAACTGAGCACTAAAGAATTGATGCTTGTGAACTGGGTTGTTGGAGAAGACTCTTGAGAGTCCCTTGGACTGCAAGAAGATCCAACCAGTCCATCCTAGAGGAGATCAGTCCTAGGTGTTCATTGGAAGGACTGATGCTAAAGCTGAAACTCCAGTACTTTGGCCACCTCATGCAAAGAGTTGACTCATTGGAAAAGACCCTGATGCTGGGAGTGATTGAGGTCAGGAAGAGAAGGGGACCACAGAGGATGAGATGGCTGGATGGCATCACCAACTCGATGCACATGAGTTTGGGTAAACTCCTGGAGTTGGTGATGGACAGGGAGGCCTGGCGTGTTGCGATTCATGGGGTCACAAAGAATTGGACACGACTGAGTGACTGAAGTGAACTGAACTGAACTGAATCCTTACAATCCAAGAGCATGGGATAGCTTTATTTTGATTCCTCTTTAATTCCCTTTATCAATGTATTTTAGTTCTCAGCAAATAAGCCTTTCACATCCTTGGTCAGATTTATTCCTAAATGTTTTATTCTTTTTGACTCGATTTTAGAAGCGATTTTTAAAACATTTCTATTTTTAACATTTCCTTGTTGCTATACAGAAATGAATCAGATTTTTGAATACTAATCTTGTATCCTGGTATCTTGTTAAATTTATCAGTTCTAGTTGTTTTAGGGTTTTCATATATGGTATCATGTCATCTGCATAAAATGACAATTTTGCTTTTCAATTTGAATATATTTTTTTATCTTATGAATTTAAATTAATCTGAATATCTTTTATTTATTTGTCTTTAATTTCTTTATCTTGATTGCTATGGCTATGACATTCAGTATGATATTGAATATGAGTGATGGCAGTGGGCATCCTTGTCTTTTTTCAAGTTTTTATGGAAAGTCTTTCAGCATTTCACTGTTGAGTGTTGTACTGGCCATGGATTTGTTATAGATTTTATTGCATTGAAATATGCTCCCTAAGTTTTTTTCTTTAATCATGAATCAATGTTGAATTCTGTCATATGCTTTTTTTGCATCTATTGAGATGATCATGTAGTTTTTTTTTTCTTTTGTTTTGTTGATGTGGTATTGACTGTTGTGTTGACACATTGATTGACTTGCATATATTGAGTTATTATTGTGACTCTGGTATAAATTAACTTGATTGCCATGTATGAACTTTTTAATGTATTGTTGGAGTTGGTTATTAATATTTTTTGGGGGATTTATGCTGTATATGCATTTTGTTAATATAGTTTCTCGTGTTTATAAACAGTTCAGAAATATGGCATCACCAACTCGATGGACATGAGTTTGAGCAAGCCTCTGGAATTGGTGATGAACAGAGAAGTCTGGTGTGCTGCAATCCATGGGTCACAAAGAGTTGGACACGACTGAGCAACTGAACGGAACCTATATATTTACCTTCTCTACATGGTATAAAAAGTGATGCTGAAAGCACATTAAAGTACTGTTCAGCAATTTGTATTTCAATATTTTTGAGAGTGATCTAGATAGTCATTGAATGTTTATTATTTAGCTTAGTTTAGTACAGATTTAAGGGCTTCCCTGATGACTCAGTTGATAAAGAACCTGCCTGCAATGCAAGAGACCTGAGTTCAGTCCCTCGGTTAGGAAGATCCCCTGGAGCAGGAAATGGCAACCCACTCTAGTATGCTTATCTGAGAAATCCCATGGATAGAGGAGCCTAGCAGGCTCCAGTCCACAGGCTTCCAAGAATCAGACACAACTTAGTGACTAAACCAACACCAGTACAGATTTAGTTTCAAGTTACTGAAATGTCTCTCTCTTTAGTTGCAAAGTCGTGAACATCAGACACGTGAAAACAATGTTTTCTAGCTTTTACCCTAAAATTTTTAGCTATGGGGTTTGCAAAAGAGTTGGACATGACTTAGGGACTGAACAACAGCAACAGTAAAAATAATCATAAAATTCCCTGGTTTATGTCCACTTTATAGTTTTATCTGAATTGTGATTCTGGGAAATGGGATAATTTAAGGTTAAATATTTATCAATATTTATGGAGGAGACTTTAAGATTTTCTCTTATTTTGATATGTAGTCTAGTGGAGGCTCTAGACTTGTTTTAGCCCAGTGACGGGGGAGATGTCTAGCAATTGTTTCAGTTCAGTTCCTCAGTCATGTCCAACTCTTTGGGACCCCATGGACTGCAGCACACGAGGCTTCCCTGTCCACCATCAACTCCCAGAGCTTGCTCAAACTCATGTCCACCTAGTCAGTGATGCCCTCCAACCATCTCATCCTCTGTCGTCTCCTTTTCCTCCTGCTTTCAGTCTTTCCCAGCATCAGGGTCTTTTCCAGTGAGTCAGTTCTTTGCATCAGTTGGGCAAAGTATTGGAGCTTCAGCATCAGTCCTTCCAATGAAATTTCAGGGTTGATTTCCTTTGAAAGTGAAAGTGTTAGTCACTCAGTCATATACTACTCTTTGTGAGCCCACAAACTGTAACCTGCCAGATTCTCTGTCCATAGAATTCTCCAGGCAGGAATACTGGATTGGGTTGCCATTCCCTTCTCTGGGGGTGATTTCCTTTAGGATTCACTGATTTGGTATCTCTGGTGTCCAAGGGACTATCAAGAGTCTCCTTCAGCACCACAGTTCAAAAGCATCAATTTTTTGGCACTAAGCAGACTTTAGGGTCCAACTCTCACATCTGTGCATGACTACTGGAAAAACAATAGCTTTGACTATACAGACCTTTGTTGGCCAAGTGATGTCTCTACTTTTTTTTTTTTTTTTTTGCTTTTTATTTTTATTTATTTATTTATTTATTTTTTAATTTTATTTTATTTTTAAACTTTACATAACTGTATTAGATTTGCCAAATATCAAAATGAATCCGCCACAGGTATACATGTGTTCCCCATCCTGAACCCTCCTCCCTCCTCCCTCCCCATTCCATCCCTCTGGGTCGTCCCAGTGCACCAGTCCCAAGCATGCAGTATCGTGCATCGAACCTGGACTGGCAACTCATTTCATACATGATATTTTACATGTTTCAATGCCTAATACACTGTCTAGGTTTGTCATAGCTTTCCTTCCAAGATGCAAACGTCTTTTAATTTCATGGCTGCAGTCACTGTCTGCAGTGATTTTGGGGCCCAAGAAAATAAAATATGTCACTGCTTCCACATTTTCCCATCTATTTGACATGAAGTAATGGGACAAGATGTCATGATCTCAGTTTTTTGAATGCTGAATTTTAAGCCAGCATTTTCACTCTCCTCTTTCACCCTTGTCAGAAGCTCTTTAGTTTTTCACTTTCTGCCATTAGAGTTCTATCATCAGCATATATGATGTTACTGATTTTGTCCTGGAAATCTTTATTCCAGCTTGTGAGTCAACCAGTCTGGGATTTTGCATGATGTACTCTGCATATAAGTTAAATAAGTAGGGTGACAATATACAGCCTTGACGTACTCCTTTCCCAATTTTGAACCACTCTATTGCTTCATGTGCAATTCTAACTGTTGCTTCTTGAGCTGCATACAGATTTCAGAAGAGGCAGGTAAGGTAGTTTGGTATTCCTAACTCTTTAAGAATTTTCCACAGTTTTTTTGATCCACAGTCAAAGGCTTTAGCATAGTCAGTGAAGCAGAGGTAGATGTTTTTCTGGAATTCTCTTGCTTTTTCTATGATCCAACGGATGTTGGTAATTTGATCTATGGTTCCTCTGCCTTTTTTAACTAGTTTGAAATTTGGAAGTTCTCAGTCTACATACTGTTGAAGTCTATCTGGAAGGATTTTGAGCACTACTTTGCTTGCATGTGAAATTGTGCAATTGTGCATTGTCTTGAATCTTCTTTGGCATTGCTGTTCTTTGGGATTAGAATGAAAACTTCTTTTGTAGTCCTGTGGCCACTGCTGAGTTTTCCAAATTTGCTGGCATATTTAGTGCAGCATTTTCACAGCATTATCTTTTAGGATTTGAAACGGCTCTGCTGAAATTCCATCACACCCACTAGCTGTGTTGTAGTAATGCTTCTTAAGGCCCATTTGACTTCACACTTCAGGATATCTGGCTCTAGGTGAGTAACCACACCATTGTGGTTGTTGAAGTCATTAAAATCTTTTTTTTTTTTTTGTATAGTTCTTCTGTATATTCTTGCCTCTTCTTAATATCTTCTTTTAGATATTCTTCTGTATATTCTTGCCTCTCCTTAAAATCCTCTTAATATCTTCTTCTGTTAGATCCATACTATTTCTATATTTTATTGTGCCCATGTTTGCATGAAATATTTACTTGGTATCTTTAATTTTCTTGAAGAGATCTCTACTCTTTCCCATTCTGTCATTTTCCTCTATTTCTTTGCATTGTTCACTTAAGGCTATTTTACCTCTCCTTGCTCTTCTTTGGAACTCTGCATTCAGATGGGTATATCTTTCCTTTTCTCCTTTGCCTTTCTCTTCTCTCTACTTAGCTATTTTTAAGGCCTCCTCAGACAACCAGTTTGTCCTTTTGCATTTCTTTTCTTGGGCATGGTTTTGATCACTGCCTCCTGTATGATCTGACCGTAGTTCTTCAGCCACTCTATCAGATTTAATCCCTTAAATCTACTTGTTACTTCCACTATATAATCATAAGGGATTTGATTTAGATCATGCCTGAATGGCCTAGTGGTTTCCCTGCTTTCTTCAATTTAAGTCTGAGTTTTGCAGTGAGGAGTTCATGATCTGAGCCACAGTCATCTCCCAGTCTTGTTTTTGCTCCATATTTGTCTGCTAAGAATATAATCAATCTGATTTTAGTATTTACTATCTGGTTATGTCCATGTTTAGAGTCATCTCTTGTGTTGTTGGAAGAGGGTGTTTGCTATGATTAGTGCATTCTCTTGGCAAAACTCTGTTAGCCTTTGGCCTACTTTATTTTGTACTCCAAGGCCAAACTTGCCTGTTACTCCAAGTATCTCTTGACTTCCTATTTTTGCATTTCAGTCCCCTATGATGAAAAGGACATCTACTTTTGGTGTTAGTTCTAGGAGGTCTTGTAGGCCTTCATAGAACTGTTCAACCTCAGCTTCTTCAGCATTAGTGGTTGGGGCATTGACTTGGATTACTGTGATATTGAATGGTTTGCCTTGGAAACGAACCAAGATCATTGTGTCCTTTTTGAGACTGCACACAAGTACTACCTTACAGACTCTTTAGTTGACTATGAGAATTGCTGCATTTCTTTTCTTTTTTTGATTACTTTACTTTAATTGGAAGCTAATTACTTTAAAATATTGTAGTGGTTTTGCCATACATTGACATGAATCAGCCATGGGTGTACATGTGTCCCCTATCCTGAAACCCCTCCCACGTCCTTCCTCATCCCCTCCCTCAGGGTCATCCCAGTGCACCAGCCATGAGCACCCTGTCTCATGCATCGAACTTGGACTGGTCATCTATTTCATATATGGTGATACATATGTTTCAATGCTATTCTCTCAAATCATCTCACCCTCGCCTTCTCCCACAGAGTCCAAAAGTCTGTTCTTTATCTCTGTATCTCTTTTGCTGTCTCGCATATAGGGTCATCGTTACCATCTTTCTAAATTCCATATATACGTGTTAATATAGTGTACTGGTGTTTTTCTTTCTGACTTACTTCGTTCTGTATAATAGGCTCCAGTTTCATCCTCCTCATTAGAACAGATTCAAATGTGTTCTTTTTAATAGCTGAGTAATATTCCATTGTGTATATGTACCGCATCTTTCTTATCCATTTGTCTGCTGATGGACATCTAGGTTGCTTTCATGTCCTGGCTATTGTAAACAGTGCTGTGATGAACATTGAGGGCTCCATTTCTTTTAATGAATTCTTCCCCACAGTAATAGATATAATGGCCATCCGAATTAAATTCACCCATTCTGGTCCATTTTAGTTCACTGAATCCTAAAATGTTGATCTTCACCCTTGACATTCCCTGCCTGACCACTTCCAGTTTTCCTTGATTCATGGACCTACATTCCAGGTTCCTATGCAATATTGTTCTTTACAGGATTGGACTTTACCTTCACCATCAGACACACATCCACAACTGGATATAGCTTCTGCTTTGGCTCAGTTTCTTTATTCCTTCTGGAGCTATTTATCCACTCTTCTCCAGTAAGTGTCATATACTTTTGCTTTTTCATTCAGTTAATGGGGTTCACAATGACAGACTGATGAAGTGGCTTGCCATTCCATTCTTCAGTGTAACACATGTGTTGTTTGTAATTTCTCCCTTTTCTCTTCTGATTTATTTGATTTGAGTCCTCTCACTTTTTCCCTTGGTTCGGTTCAATTCAGTCACTCAGTTGTGTCTGACTCTTTGTGAACCCATAAAATGCAGCATGCCAGGCCTCCCTGTCCATCACCAACTCCTGGAGTTTACTCAAATTCATGTCCTTTGAGTCGGTGATGCCATCCAAGCATCTCATCCTCTGTTGTCCCCTTCTCCTCCCACCTTCAATCTTTTCCAGCATCAGGGTCGTTTACCATGAGTCAGTCCTTCCCATCAGATGGCCAAAGTATTTGGAGTTTCAGCTTCAGAATCAGTCCTTCCAATGAATATTCTGGACTGATTTTCTTTAGGATGGACTGGTTGGGTCTCCTTGGTGTCCAAGGGACTCTCAAGAGTCTTCTCCAACACCACAGTTCAAAAGTATCAATTCTTCAGTGCTCAGCTTTCTTTATAGTCCAACTCTCACATCCATACATGACAACTGGAAACACCATAGCTTTGACTAGACAGACCTTTGTTGGCAAAGCAATGTCTCTGCTTTCTAATATGCTGTCTAGGAGTTTTCTGAATGTTGAGCTTTAAGCCAAATTTTTCACTCTCCTCTTTCACTTTCATTAAGAGGCTTTTTAGTTCCTCTTCACTTTCTGCCATAAGGGTGGTGTCATCTGCATATCTGAGGTTATTGATATTTCTCCAAACGATCTTGATTCCAGCTTGTGCTTCATCCAGCCTAGCATTTCTCCTGATGTACTCTGCATATAAGTTAAATAAGCAGGGTAACAATATACAGCCTTAACATACTCCTTTCCTATTTGGAACAAGTCTGTTGTTCCATGTCTGGTTCTAACTGTTGCTTCCTGATCTGCATATATGTTTCTCAAGAGGCAGGTCAGGTGGTCTGGTATTCCCATCTCTTTCAGATTTTTTCACAGTTTATTGTGAGCCACACAGTCAAAGGCTTTGGCATAGTCAATAAAGCAGAAATAGTTGTTTTTCTGGAACTCTCTTGCTTTTTCGATGATCCAGCGGATGTTGGCAATTTGGTCTCTGGTTCCTCTGCCTTTTCTAAATCCAGCTTGAACATCAGGAAGTTCATGGTTCATGTATTGTTGAAGCCTGGCTTGGATAGTTTTGAGCATTACTTTACTAGTGTGTGAGATGAGTGTAATTGTGCAGTAGTCTGAGCATTCTTTGACATAGTCTTTTTGGGATTGGAATGAAAACCGACCTTTTCCAGTTCTCTGGTGGCCTGGAAAACTGCTGAGTTGTCCAAATTTGCTGGCATATTGAATGCAGCACTTTCACAGCATCATCTTTTAGGATTTGAAATAGCTCAACAAATTCCATCACCTCCACTAGTTTTGTTTGTAGTGATGCTTCCTAAGGCCGACTTGACTTCACATTCCAGGATGTCTGGCTCTAGGTGAGTGATCATACCATCGTGCTTATCTGGGTTGTGAAGATCTTTTTTGTACGGCTCTTCTGTGTATTCTTGCCACCTCTTCTTAATATTTTCTGTTTCTGTTAGGTCCATACCATTTCTGTCACCAGATGGTCAACACTGGGATCAGATTGATTATATTCTTTGCAGCCAAAAATGGAGAAGCTCTATACAGTCAGCATAAACAAGACTGGGAGCTGACTGTAGCTCAGATCATGAACTCTTTATTGCCAAATTCAGACTTAAATTGAAGAAATTAGGGAAAACCACTAGACCATTCAGGTATGACATAAATCAAATCACATAATTGATATCACATGATATTTGTTTTTCTCTTTGTGACTTACTTCACTGAGTATGAGAATCTCTAGATCTATCCATGTTGCTGCAAATGTCATTGTTTTATTCTCTTTTATGGCTAAGTAGTATTTAAATCGAAGAAGGCAATGGCATCCCACTCCAGTAGTCTTGCCTGGAAAATCCCATGGTTGGAGGAGCCTGGTAGGCTGCAGTCCATGGGGTCACTAGGAGTCAGACACGACTGAGCGACTTCATTTTCACTTTTCACTTTCATGCATTGGAGAAGGAAATGGCAAGCCACTCCAGTGTTCTTGCCTTCAGAATCCCAGGGACGGGGAAGCCTGGTGGGCTGCTGTCTCTGGGGTCACACAGAGTCGGATACAACTGAAGCGACTTAGCAGCAGCAGCAGCAGTATTTAAATACATATACTTCCCTAGTAGCTCAGTGGTAAAGGATATGTCTGCTAGTGCAGGAGATATGGGTTTGATCCCTGGGTTAGAAAAAAATTCTGGAAAAGAAAATGGCAACCCACTCCAGTATTCTTGCCTGTGAAATCACATGGACAGAGGAACCTGGTGGGCTATGGTTCATGGGGTTGCAAAAAGAGCCAGACAAGACTTAGCAACTAAACAATGGCTGAGTAGTATTCCAATACATATACACCAGATTTTTGTTATCCATTCATCTGTCAATAGACATATAGGTTGCTTGTATATCTTGAATATTGCAAATAGTGCTGATATAAATATTGGGGTGGATGTATGTTTCCAAACTAGAGTTTACTCTGGATATATTATATATAGGAGAGAGATTGGTGGAGATATATATATATATAATATATATATATAAAATATAATATATATATAATATATATATATTACTCTGGATATATATATATAGGAGAGAGATTTGGTGGATCATATGGTAACTCTATATTTCTTTAGGAACCTCCATACTGTTTTCCATTATGGCTGCACCAATTTAAAGTGCCACCGACAGTGTAGGAGGGTTCTTTCTTCTCCCCACCCTCTATAGCACTTGTTATTTGTAGACTTTTTAATGATGGCAATTATGACAAGTGTGAGGTAATACCTCATTGTGGTTTTGATTTGCATTTCTCTGACAATTAGCAAGGCTGAGTATCTTATCATATGCCTATTGATTATCTTTTTTTTTTTTTTTGAGGAATGTCTATTTAGGTCTTCTGCCATTTTTCAATTGGGTTGTTTTATTTTTTGTTATTGAGTTGTATGGGTTGTTTACATATTTTGGCAATTAAACCCTTTTTGGTCACATTACTTGCAATATTTTCTTCCATTCTTAGCTATTTTTTCCATTTTGTTTACAGTTCCCTTTGCTGTGCAAAAGTTTATAAGTTTGATTAGGTCCATTTTGTTTATTTTTTACTTTCATTCTATTGCCTTTAGAGATTGACCTATGAAAACACTGGTACAATTTATATCAGAGAATTGTTTGCATTTGCTTTCTTCCAGAAATTTTACAATGTCATGTGTTACATTTACGTTTTTAAGCAATTTTGAGTTTATTTTTGTATATGGTGTGAGGAGATGTTCTAACTTCATTAATTTGCATAGGGATGTCTACCTTTTCCAACACTACTTGGTGAAGAGACTCTTTCCTCTGCTCTTTATTCCGGCCTCCTTTATTGAAGATTAATTGTACACAGGTGTCTCAGTTCATTTCTGGGCTCTCTACTCTGTTCCATTAATCAATATGTTTGTTTTTGTGCAAATATCATGTGTCTTGATTACTGGAACTTTGTAGTATTGTCTGAAGTCTGGGAGGGTTATGCCTTCTGCTTTGTTAATTTTTCCTCAGAATTGCTTTGGCAATTCTGGTTCTTTTATGGATTTTTAAATTTTAAGATTATTTGTTCTGGTTCTATGAAAGTAAAATGGGTAATTTGATAGGAATCACATTAAATCTATAGATTACTTTGGGTGTTTGTATTTAGCTGCCAAGTTGTGTCCAACTCTCTGTGACCCATCTGGACTGTAGCCTGCCAGGCTCCTCCATCCATGAGATTTTTCAGGCAAGAATACTGGAGTGGGTTGCCGTATCCTCCTCCAGGGGACCTTTCTATCCCAGGGATTGAACTTGCATCTCCAGTGTCTTCTGCATTGCAGGTGGATTCTTCCTCTACTTTTTTGGAAGAGTCTAATAAGAAAAGGTATAAGTTCTTTGTGTGTTTGATAGAATTCCGTGGTGAAATCATCTGTTCCTGGACTTCTGTTTTCAGGGCTTTTTTTTTTTTTTTTTTAATTTCAGTTCAGTTCAGTTCAGTTCATTCGCTCAGTCGTGTCTGACTCTTTGCGACCCCATGAATTGCAGCATGTCAGGCCTCCCTGTCCATCACCAACTCTGGAGTTTACTCAAACTCATGTTCATTGAGTCGGTGATGCCATCCAGCCATCTCAACTTCTGTCGCCCCCTTCTCCTCCTGCCCCGAATCCCTCCCAGCATCAGGGTCTTTTCCAATGAGTCAACTCTTTGCATGGGGTGGCCAAAGTATTGGAGTTTCAGCTTTAGCATCAGTCCTTCCAATGAACACCCAGGACTGATCTCCTTTAGAATGGACTGGCTAGATCTCCTTGCAGTCCAGAGGACTCTCAAAAGTCTTGTCCAACACCACAGTTCAAAAGCATCAATTCTTCGGTGCTCAGCTTTCTTCACAGTCCAACTGTCACATCCATACATGCGCACTGGAAAAACCATAGCCTTGACTAGGCGGAACTTTGTTGGCGAAGTAATGTCTCTGCTTTTAAATTCACTTCTACTGTTTGGTCTGTTCATTTTATCTATTTCTTCTTTTTTAGAAAATAATTTTATTCATTTATTTATTTTTGGCTATGCTGGATCTTCATTGCTGTGTAGGCTTTTCTCTAGTTGTGGTGAGTGGGCCTAACTATTCTCCAGTTGTGGTCAATAGCTTCTCACTGCAGTGGATTCTCTTGTGGAGGATGGTCTCTAGGCATGTGGGCTTCAGTAGTTGTGGCACGAGGGCTCAGTAGTTCTGGCTCCCAGGTTCCAGAACACAGGCTCAGGAGTTGTTAATTGCTCCACAGCATGAGGGCTCTTCTTGAACTAGGGATTGAATCCATGTCTCTGGCATTGGCAGACAAATTCTTTACCATTGAGTCATCAGGGAAGCCTGCATTTCTTATTGACTCAGTGTTGGTTGGATGAATGTTTTTAGAAATGTTCATTTCTTCTAGGTTGTCTCATATGTGTACATATAATTGTTTGTAGTATTCTCTTATGGTATTTTGGAATTCTGCAATAACAGTTGTTATTTCTCCTCTTTCCTTTACTACTTTATTTGTTTTCTTCTTGGTGAGCTATGCTAGTGGTTAGTCAGTTTTGTTTATATTTTTAACAAAACAGGTCTTAGTTTTGTAGATGTCTTCCATTTTTTCTCTCTTTTATTTATTTCCTTTCTGATTTTTATTATTTCATTTCCTCTGCTGACTTTGGGTTTTGTTGCTCTTCTTTTTCCTAATTTTTTAAAGCTGTAGGTTAGGATATTTATTTTAGAATTTTCTTATCTTTTGAGGAAGTTCAGCATGAACTTCCCTCTAAGAACTGCTTTAGCTGCACCCCATATATTTGTTATGGCTGTGTTTTCATTGTTCTTTGTGTCAAGGTATTTTAAATTTCCTTTGATTTCATGGTTGATCCGTTGTTTTTGTTTTTAGTAATTTTATTTTTAGTGTTCATGTGTTCACTCTTTTCCTTTCTTTTCTAAGACTGATTCTAGTTTTATACTATTTGGTGTCAGAAAAATTTCTTTAAATGATTTCTATTTGTTCAATTTTTGAGGCTTGTTTCCTGACCTAATATGTAGTCTAACCTAGAAAATATTTCTTGTGTGCTTGAAAAGAAACACGTATCTAGTTTTTTGGATGTAGTATAACATAAACAAAAATTAAATGCAACTCATCTTTTATATCATTTTGAACCTCTGTTGCCTTACATTATTGATTTTCTGTCTAGATGATCTGTTCATATATATATCAGTGAGATGTTAAAATTTTCCTATTATTGTTTTAGTGTCAATTTCTCCCTTTCTGTATTTGTTTTACATATTAAGATGCTTCTATGTTGGGTTCATAAATATTAACAAGTGTAGTATCCTCTCCTTGTATTGATCCTTTTATTATTATACACTGTCCTTCTTTATGGCCTTTATTTTAAAGTATATGTTGTTGGATATTATTATTGCTATTCCCATTTTCTTTTCTTTTCTGTTTGCATGAAATATCTTTTTCTATCCCCTCACTTTCAATCTGTGTGACATTTGCCCCAAACTGGGTCTCTTGTAGGCAGCATATTCAGTCTGTTTTTTAAATCCAGCTGTTGACTGGAGCATTTAGTCCATTGACATGTAAATTAATTATTGATAAATGTGTTTTCATTGCCATATAAAACCTTCTTTTCCATTGATTTTTGAAAAATATAAGTTCTTTGTTCAGTTCTTCATGTTTATTCTTTTGCCATTAATTATAGATATAACTTCTTTTATAAAATTATTTTTTTAAACCTATTATTTAAGTGAACTTCAGTCCTTTTATATATTTGAATTTCCTATTGTAATTTTTTCTTTTCTGTAGATTCTTGCCTGTTTTCTATGCAAAGAAACCTTTGAATATTTATTTTAGGGAGGTTTAGTATTGCTGTTTTCTTTTAATTTTTGATTGTCTGGGAAATTATCTCTCCTATTCTAAATGACAGTCTTGCTGGGTATATTATTATATATATAAGGATTTTCTCTTTCTGGACTTAGAATATATTATGTCACTGCCTTTGGACTGCAAAATTTATTTAGAGAAATCATCTGATAGTCTTATATGGATTCTTTTTTAATTAATATTTGTTTTTTTCTTGCAGTCTTTAGAATACTCTCTTTAATTTTTACCATTTTAATGATAATATGTCTTGGTATGGGTTTGTTTGGGTTTATCTTATTTGAGACCCACTGTTCTTTTTGTACCTGGATATCTGTTTTCTTCTTTTGGTTTGGTATTTTCAGACATAATTTCTTCAAATACCTTTTTGATGTCCTTCTCTGTTTTAC
This sequence comes from Bubalus bubalis, assembly GCF_019923935.1. Lineage (NCBI taxonomy): Eukaryota > Metazoa > Chordata > Mammalia > Artiodactyla > Bovidae > Bubalus > Bubalus bubalis. The sequence continues at coordinate 68,490,888 of NC_059176.1, forward strand.
TCTGAAACCCCTATTATAACATAGGTTAGCATGTTTTATATTATTTAATATATTTTGTATGTTACTTTTATTTTTTTCATTTGTCTTTCAGTCTGATGTTCTGATTGGGTGATTTCCATTATTCTATCTTTCAGACTAGTTTTTCATTCTTCTATGTTATTGTTTGTTTTTCATTTCTTCTAGATTGATTTTTATACTCCTTAATTTAGTTGTCTAATTTTGGTTCCTCATTGTGTTTCCAGTTCCTTAATTGGTGATATGCATTTCTACTAATAATCTTTCTTAATTCTTTTAAATTTTTATTACCTTCTTTTTGAACTAAAAATCTATTAGACTGGTAATGTCTCTTTCATGATTTGTTCTTTCAGGTAATTTATCTTGTTCTTTTAATTGGGAGTAGGTCTTATACTTTTTTGTTTTACTTAACTTTCTCTATCTTTAAGAATTTAGGAGTAACAGTTATTTGTTTTGGTCTTGAAAAGGTGTTTTTTACGTGAGATTGTCCCTGTTTTGTCCTTTTCATTATAGTGGACTGGAATGCAAAATGAGGAAGAAAAGAAACACCTGGAGTAACAGGAAAATTTGGCCTTGAAGTACGGAATGAAGCAGGGCAAAGGCTAATAGAGTTTTGCCAAGAGAACACACTGGTCATAGCAAACACCTTCTTCCAACAACACAAGAGAAGACTCTACACATGGATATCACCAGCTGGTCAACATCAAAATCAGATAGAGTACATGCTTTGCAGCCAAAGATGAAGACACTCTAAACAGCCAGCAAAAATAAGACTGGGAGCTGACTGTGGCTCAGATCATGAACTCCTTATTGCCAAATTCAGACTTAAATTGAAGAAACTAGGGAAAACCACTAGACCATTCAGGTATGACTTAAATTAAATCCCTTATGATTATACAGTGGAAGTGAGAAATAGATTTAAGGGACTAGATCTGATAGACAGAGTGCCTGATGAACTCTGGACGGAGGTCTGTGACACTGTACAGGAGACAGGGATCAGGACCATCCCCATGGAAAAGAAATGCAAAGAAGCAAAGTGGCTGTCTGAGGAGGCCTTACAAATATCTGTGAAAAGAAGAGAAGCAAGAAGCAAAGGAGAAAAGGAAAGATATAAGCATCTGAATGCAGAGTTCCAAAGAAGAGCAAGGAGAGATAAGAAAGCCTTCCTCAGCAATCAATGCAAAGAAATAGAGGAAAAAACAGAATGGGAAAGACTAGAGATCTCTTCAAGAAAATTGGAGATACCAAGGGAGTATTTCATGCAGAGATGAGCTTGATAAAGGACAGAAATAGTATGGACCTAACAGAAGCAGAAGATATTAAGAAGAGGTGGCAAGAATACACAGAAGAGCTGTACAAAAAAGAGCTTCATGACCCAGATGATCACAATGGTGTGATCACTGACCTAGAGCCAGACATCCTGGAATGTGAAGTCAAGTGGGCCTTGGAAAGCATCACTACGAACACAGCTAGTGGAGGTGATGGAATTCCAGTTGAGCTCTTTCAAATCCTGAAAGATGATGCTGTGAAAGTGCTGCACTCAATAAATATGCCAGCCAATTTGGAAAACTCAGCAGTGGCCACAGGACTGGAAAAGGTCAGTTTTCATTCCAATCCTAAAGACAGGCAATGCCAAAGAAGGCTCAAACTACCACACAATTGCACTCATCTCACACACTAGTAAAGTAATGCTTAAAATTCTCCAAGCTAGGCTTCAGCAATACATGAACCATGAACTTCCAGATGTTCAAGCTGCTTTTAGAAAAGGCAAAGGAACCAGAGATCAAATTGCCAACATCTGCTGGATCATCAAAAAAGCAAGAGAGTTCCAGAAAAACATCTATTTCTGCTTTATTGATTATGACAAAGCCTTTGACTGTGTGGATCACAATAAACTGTGGAAAATTCTGAAAGAGATGGGAATACCAGACCACCTCACCTGCCTCTTGAGAAGCCTATATGCAGGTCAGGAAGCAACAGTTAGAACTGGACATGGAACAAGACTGGTTCCAAATAAGAAAAGGAGTACGTCAAGGCTGTATATTGTCACCCTGCTTATTTTACTTATATGCAGAGTACATCATGAGAAACGCTGGACTGGAAGAAGCACAAGCTGGAATCAAGATTGCCGGGAGAAATATCAATAACCTCAGACATGCAGATGACACCACCCTTGTGGCAGAAAGTGAAGAGGAACTAGAAAGCCTCTTGATGAAAGTGAAAGAGGAGAGTGAAAAAGTTGGCTTAAAGCTCAACATTCGGAAAACGAAGATCATGGCATCTGGTCCCATCACTTCATGGGAAATAGATGGGGAAACAGTGGATACAGTGTCAGACTTTATTTTGGGGGGGCTCCAAAATCACTGCCAATGGTGACTGCAACAATGAAATTAAAAGACGCTTACTCCTTGGAAGGAAAGTTATGACCAACCTAGATAGCGTATTGAAAAGCAGAGACAGTACTTTGCCAACAAAGGTCCGTCTAGTCAAGGCTATGTTTTCTCCAGTGGTCATGTGAGAGTTGGACTGTGAAGAAAGCTGAGCGCCAAAGAATTGATGCTTTTGAACTGTGGTTTTGGAGAAGACTCTTGAGAGTCCCTTGGGCTGCAAGGAGTTCCAACCAGTCCATCCTAAAGAAGACCAGTCCTGGGTATTCATTGGAAGGACTGATGCTGAGGCTGAAACTCCAATACTTTGGCCACCTCATGCGAAGAGTTGACTCATTGGAATAGACCCTGATGTTGTGAGTGATTGGGGGCAGGAGGAGAAGGGACGACAGAGGATGAGATGGTTGGATGGCATCACTTACTTGATGGACAAGAGTTTGTGTAAACTCCGGGAGTTGGTGATGGACAGGGAGGCCTGACGTGCTGTGATTCATGGGGTCGTAAAGAGTCAGACATGACTGAGTGACTGAACTGAACTGTCCCTGTTTAGATGATGTGAATCCAATATTTTTGGTGAGAGAATTGTTTTTGGTATGGATGCCAGCCATATTGTCCTTCAGAGTGTACTGGTCATTCTTTCCTTGAGAGGGGATGTGATTGATGTTGGTCACCAGAGCCTGCACTGAATGTGAGGTGAGGTCTCCTCATTGCTCTGTGGCTAACACAGCCCTGTGGAGGCAGGGCCTACTTCCCAGTTGTTTGAGCAGAAAAACTGAAGGTTGGGTTTGATAAGGCTCTATTGCCCTTGAATGTGTGCTTTGTCCAATAGGTGAGAGCCCTATTGAATCAAGTGAGGCTCATGAGGTCATTGCAGAAGGCAGTGGCACCCGACTCCAGTACTCTTGCCTGGAAAACCCCATGAATGGAGGAACCTGGTAGGCTGCAGTCCATGGGGTCGCTAAGAGTCGGACACGACTGAGTGAATTCACTTTCACTTTTCACTTTCATGCATTGGAGAAGGAAATGGCAATGCACTCCAGTGTTCTTGCCTGGAGAATCCCAGGGATGGGGGAGCCTGGTGGGCTGCCATCTGTGGGGTCGCACAGAGTCAGACATGACTGAAGTGACTTAGCAGCACCAGCATGAGGTCATAGTGAGCCTATGCTCCATCTGTGCAGGCATCTGCCCAGAAGCAGCTCAGGGTCATGTACCTTTCTCCACTGTGTGTTTGTCTCAGACCTATTGGTAGGCTGTGTGGTGGAGTATACCGGTGCTGCAGGCTGAGGTGCTGTGGTTGCAGGAATTGAAGTGGTTGTGCTGCAGCCTGAGACCTACACTGATGCTCTCACAAGTCTCTCCTAGGAACTGGCTGCTCCAGATCTGGCTCCATGGTGCAGTGTAGGGTGGGCCGTACTGGAATGCTTCCACCAGCACCTGTTGTGTACTCCTCCTCCGCATCAGTCCACCTAAGATGTACATTTATATGACAGTATTTGGTGTGTGGGCCAAAAAAGCTCACAGCTGCTAGACATGCCCCCATTGTGCAGGTTTATAAATAGCTTCAGAGGCCAAATCTATCAGTGCTGTGTTCTTATGCACAAAGCCTTTTGTGGCTGAACCTTCCCCTGCAGTGCAAGCACTGACATTGGGCACTAATGCTCGACCTAGATCCACCATGCAAGTGTGACAATAGGCTCTGATGCCGAACATGCACTCTACATGCATTCATCAAAAATGGGCTTCAAGGTTCAGAATGGCCTATATCCCAGGCCCCTGGACTGTCTCTGGACAGCTAGACTGTGTCTTATTTCAGGAACTGACTACCCAAGATTCAGCACTCAGCCACTGTGTGTACTAGCAGCCTTGCCTGGCATGTCTTTTGGACTTGGAAGTGCAACAAGGTGGCAACCATCAGCACTGGTCTCTTTCCACCTCTTTTAACCTTCCTACAAGGTTGATAAGTGGTATATCTACTATTTTCTGTATATTTGCCTTTACCATTGAGTTTTTATCTCTCATAATATTTATATTTCTAGCTGTGTTCTTTTTACTCCCTTGAGAGAAGATTTGTGAAGGTGGTTTAGTGGTGTTAATGTCTTTAGGCTTTTGCTTGTCTAACAAAACAAAACAAAACACTGGATCATAGTGTTCATATGTCAGTCTGAATCACAGTCTTGCCAAGCAGAGCATTCTTGGTTGTAGAGCAACCAAGAGTGGTTGCTCTTGCCAGGCAGAGCATTCTTAAATTTGTTGTTGTTCAGTCAATAACATGTATCTTACTCTTTGTGACCTCAAGGACTGTAGCCCACCAGACTTCTCTGTCCATAGGGATTCTCCAGGCCAGAATATTGGAGTGGGTTGCCATCCCCTTCCAGGATCTTCTCAGACTCATGTGCATTGAGTTGGTAATGCTATCTAACCATCTTATCTTCTACTGACCTCTTCTCCTTTTGCCTTTAATCTTTTCCAACATCAGAGTCTTTTCCAATGGTTGGCTCTTTGCATCAGGTGGTCAAAGTATAGGAGTTTCAGCATTAGTCCTTCCAGTGAATATTCAGAGTTAGATTTCCTTTAGGACTGGCTGGTTTAATCTCCTTGCTGTGTAAGAGACTCTCAAGAGTCTTCACCTCCACAATTTGAAAGCATCAATTCTTCAGCACTCAGCCTTCTTTATGGTCCAACTGTCACATCCATACATGACTACTGGAAAGACTATAGCTTTGACTATACACACGTTTGCCAGCAAAGTGATGCCTCAGCTTTTTAATATGCTTTCTAGCTTTGTCATAGCTTTCCTTTCAAGGAGCAAGTATATTTTAATTTCCTGGCTGCAGTCACAATCCTCAGTGATTTTGGAGGCTGAGAAAATAAAAGGTATTTTCCTTAAATACCTTTGAATGTATTGTACCAGTCCTTTCTGGCCCACAAGGTTTCTACTGAAATGAAAGTTGCTAGTCCTAGGGGATTCCCTTGATTATAACTAGCTGCTTTCTTCTCGCTTCTTTTAGGATTCTCTTTCTATCTTTAATTTTTGCCACTTTACATATATGTGTTGATGTGAACCTCTTTGGGTTCATCCCATTTGGAATTCTCTGGGTTTTCCTGCTGTGAATGTCTGATCCATCCCCAAAGTTAGGAAATCTTTTACAGCTATTTTTTCTTCAAATTAATTATCTATCATTTTCTCGCTTTCTTCCCTTTCTGGGACAAGTATATGGTAAGTGTTAGTACTTTTGATGTTGTCCCAGAGAGCTCCTAAATTATCCTCATTATTTAAAAATCTCTTTTCCCCCCCTATCTTCAGGATGGGTGATTTCCACTACTGTTTTCCATTTTGCTCATCCACTCCTCTGTATCTACTACTTATTTCTTCTAGTGTATTTTATCAGTTACTATATTTTTCAATTATGTTTTATCATTTATTACTAATTCTTTAAAAAATTAGAAAAATTCTTAAAAAATTCTTTTTAAATTCTTACTGTGTTCAGTCATTCTTCTTCTGAGTTCATTGATCCTCTTTATGATTATTATCTTGAACACTTCCTTGGGTAAATTGCTCATTTTAAAGTATTTTAACTCTTTTCCTGAGGTTTTGTCTTATTCCACTATTTGTAAAACTTTTTCTGTCTCCTTCAGTTCAGTTCAATCACTCACTTATGTCCGACTCTTTGCAACCCCATGGACTGCAGCACACCAGGTCTCCCTGTCTATTACAACTCTCAGAGCTTGTTCAAACTCACATTCATCAAGTTGGTGATGCCATCTAACCGTCTCATCCTCTGCTGTCCCCTTCCTCTCCTGTCTTCAATCTTTCCCAGCATCAGGGTCTTTTTCACTGAGTCAGTTCTTCGCATCAGGTGGCCAAGGTATTGGAGTTTCAGCTTCAGCATCAGTCCTTCCAATGAAAATTCAGGACTGATTTCCTTTAGGATTGACTGGTTGGATCTCCTTGCTGTCCAAGGGACTCTCAAGAGTCTTCTCCAACAACACAGTTCAAAAGCATCAATTCTTCAGTGCTCAGTTTTCTTTATAGTCCAACTGTCACATCCATACAGGACTACTGGAAAAACCATAACTTTGATTAGACGGACGTTTGTTGTAAAGTAATGTCTCTACTTTTTAATATGCTGTCTAGGTTGGTCATAGCTTTTCTTCGAAGGACTAAGTGTCTTTTAATTTCATGGCTGCAGACATCATTTGCAGTGATTTTGTAGCCCTCAGAATAAAGTTTCTCACTGTTTCCACTGTTTAACCATCTATTTGCCATGAAGTGATGAGACTGGATGCCATGATCTTAGTTTTCTGAATGTTGAGTTTTAACCTAACTTTTTCACTCTCCTCTTTCACTTTCATCAAGAGGCTTCTCAGTTCTTCTTCTCTTTCTTTCATGGAAATAAAGGTGGTGTCATCTGTGTATGTGAGTTTATTGATATTTCTCCCGGCAATCTTGATTCCACCTTGTGCCTCATCCAGCCTGGCATTACGCATGATGTACTCTGCATATAAGTTGAATAAGCAGGGTGAGAATATAGAGCCTTGAGGTACTCCTTTCCTGATTTGGAACCAGTCTGTTATTTCATGTCCATTTCTTGGTGCTTCTTGACCTGCATACAGATTTTTCAGGAGGAAGGTAAAGTGATCTGGTATTCCCAACTCCTAAAGAATTTTCCAGAGTTTGTTGTGACTCACATAGTCAAAGGCTTTGGCATAGTCAATAAAACAGAAATAGATGTTTTTCTGGAACTCTCCTGTTCCTTCTATGATACAATGGTTGTTGGCATTTTGATCTCTGGTTCCTCTGCCTTTTCTAAATCCAGCTTGTGCATCTGGAATTTCATGGTTCATATACTGTTGAAGCCTATCTTAGAGAATTTTGAGCATTACTTTGCTAGAATGTGAGATGAGTCCAATTGTGCAGTAGTTTGAGCATTCTATGGAATTGCCTTTCTTTGGGATTGGAATGAAAACTGATCTTTTCCAGTCCTGTGTCCAATGCTGAGTTTTTTAAATTTGCTGGCATATTGAGTGCAGCATTTTCACAGCATTACCTTTTAGGATTTGAGATTGTTCACCTGGAATTCCATCACCTCCACTAGCATTGTTCATAGTGATGGTTCCTAAGGCCCACTTGACTTCTCTTTCTAGGATATCTGGCTCTAGGTGAGTTATTACACCATTGTGATTATCTGGTCATGAAGATCTTTTTTGTATAGTTCTTCTGTGTATTCTTGCCACCTCTTCTTAATATGTTCTGCTTTTGTTTGGTCACTACAATTTCTGCCCTTTATTGTGTCCATATTTGCATGAAATATTCCCTTGGTATCTCTAATTTTCTTGAAGACATCTCTAGTCTTTCCGATTCTACTGTTTTCCTCTATTTCTTTGCATTGATCACCGAGGAAGGCTTTCTTATCTGTCCTTGCTATTCTTTGGAACTCTACATTCAATTGGGTATATCTCTCCTTTTCTTCTTCTTCTTCTTTTTTTTTTCTTTTTATTTATTTAATTAATTTATTTTTTATTTATTTTTGTTGTTGTTTTTAAATTTATTTATTTTAATTAGAGGCTAATTACTTTACAATATTGTATTGGTTTTGCCATACATTGAAATGAATCCGTCATGGGTGTACATGTGTTCCCCATCCTGAACATCCCTTCCACCTCCCTCCCCATCCCATCCCTCTGGGTCTTCCCAGTACACCAGCACTGAGCACCCTGTATCATGCACTGAACCTGAACTGGCGATTCATCTCACATATGGTAATTTATATATTTCAATGCCATTCTCCCATATCATCCTGCCCTCGACCTCTGCCACAGAGTCCAAAAGACTGTTCCATACATCTGTGTCTCTTTTGCTGTCTCACATACAGGGTTATCATTCAGTTCAGTTCAGTTCATTTGTTCAGTCATGTCCAACTCTTTGCGACCCCATGAATTGCAGCATGCCAGGCCTCCCTGTCCATCACCAACTCCTGGAGTTCACTCAAACTCATGTCCATTGAGTTGGTGATGCTATCCAGCCACCTCATCCTCTGTCGTCCCCTTTTCCTCCTGCCCCCATCAGAGTCTTTTCCAATGAGTCAACTCTTCCCATGAGGTGGCCAAAGTACTGGAGTTTCAGCTTTAGCATCATTCCCTCCAAAGAACACCCAGGGCAGATATCCTTCAGAATGGAATGGTTGGATCTCCTTGCAGTCCAAGGGACTCTCAGGAGTCTTCTCCAACACCACAGTTCAAAAGCATCAATTCTTCAGCACTCGGCTTTCTTCACAGTCCAACTCTCATATCCATACATGACCACAGGAAAAACCATAGCCTTGACAAGACGGACCTTTGTTGGCAAAGTAATGTCTCTGCTTTTGAATATGCTATCTAGGCTGGTCATAACTTCCCTTCCAAGGAGTAAGCATCCTTTAATTTCATGGCTGCAATCACCATCTGCAGTGATTTTGGAGCCCCCCCAAAATAAAGTCTGACACTGTTTCGACTGTTTCCCCATCTATTTCCCATGAAGTGATGGGACCAGATGCTATGATCTTAGTTTTCTGAATGTTGAGCTTTAAGCCAACTTTTTCACTCTCCACTTTCACTTTCATCAAGAGGCTTTCTAGTTCCTCCTCACTTTCTGCCATAAGGGTGGTGTCATCTGCATATCTGAGGTTGTTGATACTTCTCCTGGCAATCTTGATTCCAGCTTGTGCTTCTTCCAGCCTGGCGTTTCTCATGATGTACTCTGCATAGAAGTTAAATAAGCAGGGTGACAATATACAGCCGTGAAGTACTCCTTTTCCTATTTGGAACCAGTCTGTTGTTCAACATCCAGTTCTAACTGTTGCTTCCTGACCTGCATATAGGTTTCTCATTGCCATCTTTCTAAATTCCATATATATGCATTAATATACTCTATTGGTGTTTTTCTTTCTGGCTTACTTCGCTCTGTATAATAGGCTCCAGTTTCATCCACCTCATTAGAACTGATTCAAATGTATTCTTTTTAATGGCTGAGTAATATTCCATTATGTATATGTACCACAGCTTTCTTATCCATTTGTCTGCTGAAGGACATCTAGGTTTCTTCCATGTCCTGGCTATTGTAAACAGTGCTGGAATGAACATTGGGGTACACATGTCTCTTTCAATTCTGGTTTCCTTGGTTTGTATGCCCAGCAATGGGATTGCTGGGTCGTATGGCAGTTCTATTCCCAGTTTCTTAAGGAATCTCCACACTGTTCTCCATAGTGGCTGTATTAGTTTGCATTCCCACCAACAGTGTAATAGGCTTCCCTTCTCTCCACGCCCTCTCCAGCATTTATTGCTTGTAGACTTTTGGATAACAGCCATTCTGACTGGCATGAAATGGTACCTCATTGTGGTTTTGATTTGCATTTCTCTGATAATGAGTGATGTTGGGCATCTTTTCATGTGTTTCTTAGCTATCTGTATGTCTTCTTTGGAGAAGTGTCGTTTAGTTCTTTGGCCCACTTTTTGATTGGGTTGTTTATTTTCCTGGAATTGAGCTACAGGTGTTGATTGTATATATATAAATATATTTCAATATCTTTAGTTTTTTATATCTTTTATATATTTTTTAACTTTACAATATTGTATTGGTTTTGCCATATATCAACATGAATCCACCACAGGTATACATGTGTTCCCCATCCTGAACCCTCCTCCCTCCCCGTACTATCCCTCTGGGTCGTCCCAGTGCACCAGCCCCAAGCATCCAGTATCGTGTATCGAAACTGGACTGGCGACTCATTTCATATATGATATTGCTTGTATATTTTTGAGATTAGTTGTTTGTCAGTTGCTTCATTTGCTATTATTTTCTCCCATTCTGAAGGCTGTCTTTTCACCTTGCTTAGAGTTTCCTTTGTTGTGTAGAAGCTTTTAATTTTAATTAGGTCCAATTTGTTTATTTTTGCTTTTATTTCCAATATTCTGGGAGGTGGGTCATAGAGGATCCTGCTGTGATGTATGTCGGAGAGTGTTTTGCCTATGTTCTCCTATAGGAGTTTTATAGTTTCTGGTCTTACATTTAGATCTTTAATTCATTTTGAGTTTATTTTTGTGTTTGGTGTTAGAAAGTGTTCTAGTTTCATTCTTTTACAAGTGGTTGACCAGTTTTCCCAGCACTGCTTGCTAAAGAGATTGTCTTTTCTCCATTGTATATTCTTGCCTCCTTTGTCAAAGACATGTCCATAGGTGTGTGGATTTATCTCTGGGCTTTCTGTTTTGTTCCATTGACCTATATTTCTGTCTTTGTGCCAGTACCATAGTGTCTTGATGACTGTGGCTTTGTAGTAGAGCCTGAAGGCAGGTTGATTCCTCCAGTTCAATTCTTCTTTCTCAAGATTGCTTTGGCTATTCGAGGTTTTTTGTATTTCCATACAAATGGTGAAATTATTTGTTCTAGTTCTCTGAAAAATACCGTTGGTAGCTTGGTAGGGATTGCATTGATTGCAATTGGGTTGCAATCTATTGATTGATTTGGGTAGTATAGTCATTTTCGGTATATTGATTCTTCCGATCCATGAACACGGTATATTTCTCCATCTATTTGTGTCCTCTTTGACTTCTTTCACCAGTGTTTTATAGTTTTATACATATGTTAATTTCTCTTTCTATTTTCTCATTGTTAGTGTATAGGAATGCAAGGGATTTCTCTGTGTTAATTTTATATCCTGAAACTTTACTGTATTCATTGATTAGCTCTAGTAATTTTCCGGTAGAGTCTTGAGGGTTTTCTATGTAGAAGATCATGTCATCTGCAAACATTGAGAGTTTTTACTTCTTTTCCAGTCTGGATTCCTTTTATTTCTTTTTCTGCTCTGATTGCTGTGGCCAAAACTTCCAAAACTATGCTGAATAGTAGTGGTGAGAGTGGGTACCCTTGTCTTGTTCCTGACTTTAGGAGAAATTCTTTTAATTTTTCACCATTGAGGATAATGTTTGCCGAGGGTTTGTCATATATAGCTTTTATTATGTTGAGATATGTTCCTTCTATTCCTGCTTTCTGGACGTTTTTTTATTTTAAATGGATGTTGAAATTTGTCAAAGGATTTCTCTGCATCTATTGAGATAATCATATGGGTTTTATTTTTCAATGTGTTAATGTGGTTTATTACATTGATTAATTTGCGAATACTGAAGAATCCTTGCATCCCTGAGATAAAGCCCACTTGGTCATGATGTATGATCTTTTTAATGTGTTATTGGATTCTGACTGCTAGAATTTTGTTAAGGATTTTTGCATCTATGTTCATCAGTGATATTGGCCTGTAGTTTTCTTTTTTTGTGGGATCTTTTTCAGGTTTTGGTATTAGGGTGATGGTGGCCTCATGAATGAGGTTGGAAGTATATCTTTCTCTGCAATTTTCTGGAAGAGTTTGAGTAGGATAGGTGTTAACTCTTCTCTAAATTTTTGGTAGAATTCAGCTGTGAAGCCGTCTGGTCCTGGACTTTTGTTCAAAGATTTCTGATTACAGTTTCAACTTCTGTGATTGTGATGGATCTGTTAAGATTTTCTATTTCTTTATGGTTCAATTTTGGAAAGTTGTACTTTTCTAAGAATTTTTCCATTTCTTCCAAGTTGTCCATTTTATTAGCATATAGTTGCTGATAATAGTCTCTTATGATCCTTTGTATTTCTATGTTGTCTGTTGTGATCTCTCCATTTTCATTTCTAATTTTGTTGATTTGATTTTTCTCCCTTTGTTTCTTGATTAGTCTGGCTAATGGTTTGTCAATTTTATTTATCTTCTCAAAGAACCAGCTTTTAGTTTTGTTGATTTTTGCTATGGTCTCTTTTGTTTCTTTTGCATTTATTTCTGTACTAATTTTTAAGAATTCTTTCCTTCTACTAACCCTGAGGTTCTTCATTTCTTCCTTTTCTAGTTGCTTTAGGTGTAGAGTTAGGTTATTTATTTGACTTTTTTCTTGTTTCTTGAGGTAAGCCTGTATTGCTATGAACCTTCCCCTTAGCACTGCTTTTACAGTGTCCCATAGGTTTTGGGTTGTTGTGTTTTCATTTTCATTCATTTCTATGCATATTTTAATTTCTTTTTTTGATTTCTCCTGTGATTTGTTGGTTATTCAGCAGCGTGTTGTTCAGCTTTCATATGTTGGAATTCTATATAGTTTTTCTCCTGTAATTGACATCTAATCTTACTGCATTGTGGTCAGAAAAGATGCTTGTAATAATTTCAATTTTTTTGAATTTACCAAGGCTAGATTTATCACCCAGGATGTGATTTATCCTGGAGAAGGTCCCGATGTGCTTGAGAAAAAAGGTGAAATTCATTGTTTTGGGATGAAATATCCTATAGATATTAGGTCTAACTGGTCTCTTGTGTCATTTAAAGTTTGTGTTTCCTTGTTAATTTTCTGTTTAGTTGATCTATCCATAGGTGTGAGTGGGGTATTAAAGTCTCCCACTATTATTGTGTTATTGTTAATTTTCCCTTTCATACTTATTAGCATTTGTCTTACACATTGTTGTGTATATATATATTATGATTGTTACATCTTCTTCTTGGATTGATCCTTTGGTCATTATGTAGTGTCCATCTTTGTCTCTTTTTATAGCCTTTGTTTTAAAGTTTATTTTATCTGATATGAGTATTGCTACTCCTATTTTTTTTTTTTTTTTTTGGTCTCTATTTGCATGAAATACTTTTTCCAGCCCTTCACTTTCAGTATGTATGTGTCCCTTGTTTTGAGGTGGGTCTCTTGTAGACAACATATTAGGGGTCTTGTTTTTGTATCCATTCAGCCAGTCTTTGTCTTTTGGTTGGGGTATTCAACCCATTTACATTTAAGGCAGTTATTGATAAGTATGATCCCGTTTCCATTTACTTTATTCTTTTGGGTTCAAGTTTATACACCCTTTTGTGTTTCCTGTCTAGAGAAGATCCTTTAGCATTTGTTGGAGAGCTGGTTTGGTGGTGCTGAATTCTCTCAGTTTTTACTTATCTGTAAAGCTTTTGATTTCTCCTTCATATTTGAATGAGATCCTTGCTGGGTACAGTAATCTGGGTTGTAGGTTATTTTCTTTCATCACTTTAAGTATTTCTTGCCATTCCCTTCTGGCCTGAAGAGTTTCTATTGAAAGATCAGCTGTTATCCTTATGGGAATCCCCTTGTGTGTTATTTGTTGTTTTTCCCTTGCTGCTTTTAATATTTGTTCTTTGTGTTTGCTCTTTGTTAATTTGATTAATATGTGTCTTGCAGTGTTTCGCCATGGGTTTATCCTGTTTGGGACTCTCTGTGTTTCTTGGACTTAGGTGATTATTTCCTTCCCCATTTTAGGGAAGTTTTCAACTATTATCTCCTCAAGTATTTTCTCATGGTCTTTCTTTTTGTCTTCTTCTGGGACTCCTATGATTCGAATGCTGGGGCATTTAATATTGTCCCAGATGTCTCTGAGGTTGTCCTCATTTCTTTTAATTAGTTTTTCTTTTTCCTCTCTGCTTCATTTATTTCTGCCATTCTATCTTCTACCTCACTTATCCTATCTTCAGCCTCCATTATTCTACTGTCGGTTCCCTCCAGAGTGTTTTTGATCTCATTTATTGCATTGTTCATTATATATTGACTCTTTTTTATTTCTTCTAGGTCCTTGTTAAACCTTTCTTGCATCTTCTCGATCCTTGTCTCCAGGCTATTTATTTGTAACTCCAATTTGTTTACAAGATTTTGGATCATTCTCACTGTCATTATTCAGAATTCTTTATCAGGTAGATTCCCTATCTCTTCCTCTTTTGTTTGGTTTGGTGGGCATTTATCCTGTTCCTTTACCTGCTGGGTATCTCTCTGCCTTTTCATCTTGTTTATATTGCTGTGTTTGGGGTGGCCTTTCTGTATTGTGGCAGTTTGTGGTTCCTCTTTATTGTGGAGGTTCCTCACTGTGGGTGGGGCTGGACGGGTGGCTTGTGAAGCCACCTTCCTGGTTAGGGAGGTTTGTGTTGGTGTTCTGGTGGGTGGAGCTGAATTTCTTCTCTTTGGAGTGCAATGAAGTGTCCAGTAATGAGTTTTGAGATGTCAGTGGGTTTGGTGTGACTTTGGGCATCCTGTACATTGAAGCTCAGGGCTATGTTCCTGTGTTGCTGGAGAATTTGCATGGTGTGTCTTGCTCTGGAACTTGTTGGCCCTGGGGTGGTGCTTGGTTTCAGTCTAATTATGGAGGCATTTGATAAGCTCCTGCTGATTAATGTTCCCTGGAGTCAGGAGTTCTCTGGTGTTCTCAGGATTTGGACTTAAGCCTCCTGCCTCTGATTTTCAGTATTATTCTTACACTCACCTCAAGACTTCACCATCATTTCCAGGGTTATGCTCTCATCTCTCACTTTTCTGAATCAGCCAATGGACCAAGAAAAATCTAATCGACCCCCTAGCAAAGCCCCCATAAGCTCCTCCTTTTCTTCTTTGCCTTTAGCTTCTCTTCTTTTCTCAGCTATTTGTCAGGCCTCCTCAGACAACTGTCTCCTTATTTTGTCTCCTTATTTTGCCTAATTCTCTGTCCTTATTTCTATGTACTAAGCCAGTTGGTTATGTGTCCCAATGTTGAAGAATGTAAGAGACATTCTATGGGTCTCAGGAGCTCTCTTCCCTCTGGTCACTAGAGCTATATGCTCTTGGGGTGAGTGTATGTGGGTTTCATGGGTTCTTCTATTGTACTGGGGACATTTACTGTGGGTTGATAGGCAGAGCTTGCTCCTAGCTTAGTTGCTTAACAATTTCCAGCTCCTATGTTGGCTGCCAACCTGCTGGTAGGCAGGGCTGACTCCCAGAATGACTGATTCCATGGTTTCGGGTATCCTGGGGCTGGAGCCAGATCCTACCACTCTATGGTTAGGTGAGACCAGGTGCTGACATGGCTGTCTGTAGGGGACTAGATTATCCAGAGCTGGTGCTCTCCCTCTCATGGGTGGGTAAACCCTTGGCACTAATAGGCTAGAGAGAGGATTCCAAAATATTGCTTGCTAATATCAGCATCCTCATGGTAGAATGAGTTCCCCAAAATAGCTGCCACCAATTTCCATACACCCAAAGGCATCTCAGTTACCTCCTGCCACTCTGGGAGACTCTCCAAAGTCAGCAAGTGGGCCTGACCCAGGTTCTTTTCAAAATACTGTTTTTGCACTAGAACTTGGAGCATGAGGATTGTATATATGCTGATTTTGATTCTTATACCTCCCTAACTTTCCTATAAGTAAGATTTACTGAACTTTAAAGCCAGTTCTGGGGGGTTGTCTTCCAAGTACAGGACTTCAGCTGGGGAGCTCAGTATATGTCCTGGAAATTACACTTCTTGAGGAGAAATTCTACAGTTGTGATTATCTCCTCATTTGTGCTCTTCCTACCTAGGGTTGTGAGTTTTGACAATAGTGTCTACATACATTCTACCTGTCTCAGTGTGGTTTCTTCTTGATATCTTTAGTTGTGGAAAATATTATCTACTAGCCTTCAGTTTACTGTATTGGTTGCTGTGTAAATAGTTTCAATTTTGGTGTGCCCATGGGAGGATGTAAGCTTGGTTTCTTCCTACTCTGCTATCTTGGCCATACCTCTCTCTTAGCAACTTTCTGATGTGAAGTACAGTATTAGTAACTGTAGTCACCATGCTGTGAGTTAGCCCAGAGACATGGTCTAAAAATTATTCAAGTGTTAAAATTATTGGGCATCATAGCCTTAGGTGTTTGTAAATACTTTCAGAGAGGAATCAAAGCAGAGCAATAACGGTCAGTGCATAATATGTGAGTTAAAGTGCCATGATTAAAGTTCTAATGAAAGTTCATTTGATTAGAAAAATTGCTTGTTTTTATGGCATACAACCTAACCATAACTGGACAATGACAGTATTGATAAACTTTTGTATATTTCATACCATTTTTATTAAGTGTATTATATCCACATACATATAACCTCAGAAAGTTTACCATTACTTTTATTTGATAATGATACTCATGTAATTTGGGCATCCCTGGTGACTCAGTGGGTAAAGAATCCACCTGCAATGCCGGAGACCAGGGTTCAATCCCTGGGTTGGGAAGATCCCCTGGAGGAGGGCGTGGCAACCCACTCCAATATACTTGCCCTGAGAATCCCCATGGACAGCAGAGCCTAATGGGCTGCAATCCATGGGGTAGCAAAGAATTGGACATGACTGAACGACTAAGCACAGCACACATCTCATGTAATTTAATGTATTGAATAAACCTAATTAGTTTACCATTTACCTTTTATAAGGGGATACAAATTTTTTTTTAGATTTTCCAGAGACACTTGAGGAAATCTCAAAGTTAATTTGAGATGAAAGAAATTCAGTTTATGGTTTGACTTTGATAAGTTGCCAAAAATGTCAAAAGTTTGGAACACTTTACCAAGTAAGATCATAAGTCACAGTGAAATTATACTTCGTTACCCCTTTAACCAGTCTTCCCTGGTGTCTCAGACAGTAAATCATCTACCTGCAGTGCGGGAGACATGGGTTTGATCCCTGGGTTGGGAAGATCTCCTAGAGAAAGAATTGGCAGCCCACTCCAGTACTCTTGCCTGGAAAATTCCATGGATTGACGTGCCTTGTAGGCTACAGTCCATAGGGTCGCAAAGAGTCGGACACGACTTCGACAATTAAAAGATTTCAAAGGAGAACACAGAAAGTTCGGTTCAGTTCAGTTCAGTTGCTCAGCTGTTTCCGACTCTTTTCGAACCATGGACTGCAGCACTCTAAGCTTCCGTATCCATCACCAACTCCCGAAGCCTTCTCAAACTCATGTCCATTGAGTAGGTGATGCCATCCAACCATCTCATCCTCTGTTGTCCCCTTCTTCTCCCGCCTTCAATCTTTCCCAGCATCAGGGTCTTTTCCAATGAGTCAGTTCTTTGCATCAGGTGGGCAAAGTATTGAGGTTTCAGCTTCAGCATCAGTCCTTCCAATGAATATTCAGGACTGATTTCCTTTAGCATTGACTGGTTGGATCTTCTTGCTGTCCAAGGGACTCTCAAGAGTCTTCTCCAACACCGCAGTTCAGAAGCATCAATTCTTCAGTGCTCAGTTTTCTTTATAGTCCAACTCTCACATCCATATATGACTACTGGAAAAACCATAGCTTTGACTAGACAGATCTTTGTTGGTAAAGTAACGTCACTGCTTTGTAACATGCTGCTTAGGTTGGTCATAGCTTTTTTTCCAAGGAGCAAGCGTGTTTTAATTTCATGGCTGCAGTCACCATCTGCAGTGATCTGGGAGCCCCATAAAATAAATTCTGTCATTGTTTCCCCATCTATTTGCCATGAAGTGATGGGACCGGATGCCATGATCTTAGTTTTCTGAATGTAAACTTTAGGCCAACTTTTTCACTCTCCTCTTTCACTTTTATCAAAGGGCTCTTTAGAGTTCTTCTTTGCTTTCTGCCATAAGGGTGGTGTCATCTGTGTATCCAAGGTTATTGATGTTTCTCCTGGCAATCTTGATTCCAGTTTGTGATTCATCCAGCTCAGCGTTTCTCAATGATGTACTCTACATATAAGTTAAATAAGCAGGGTGACAATATAGAGTCTTGATGTACTCATTTTCATATTTGGAACCAGTCTGGTGTTCCATGTCCAGTTCTAACTGTTACTTCCTGGTCTGCATACAGAGCTCTCAAGAGGCATGTCAGGTGGTCTGGTATTCCCATCTCTTTCAGAATTTTCCACAGTTTATTGTGATCCACACAGTCAAAGGCTTTGGCATAGTCAATAAAGCAGAAATAGATGTTTTTCTGGAACTCTCTTGCTTTTTCGATGATCCAGTCGATGTTGGCAATTTGATCTCTGGTTCCTCTGCCTTTTCTAAAAGCAGCTTGAACATCTGGAAGTTCACAGTTCACATACTGTTGAATCCTGGCTTGGAGAATTTTGAGCATTACTTTACTAGCGTGTGAGATGAGTACAACTGTGTGGTAGTTTGAGCCTTATTTGGCTTTTCCTTTCTTTGGGATTGCAATGAAAACTCACCTGTTACAATCCTCCTGTGGCCACCACTGAGTTTCTCAAATTTGCTGGCATATTGAGTGCAGCACTTTCACAGCATCATCTTTTAGGATTTGAAATTGCTCAACTGGAATTCCATCATCTCCATTAGCTTTGTTCATAGTGATGCTTCCTAAGGCCTACTTGACTTCACATTCCAGGATGTCTGGCTCTAGGTGAGTTATCACACCATTGTGATTACCTGGGTCTTGAAAATTTTTTTGTACAGTTCTGTGTATTCTTGGCACCTCTTCTTAATATCTTCTGCTTCTGTTAGGTCCATACCATTTCTTCCTTTATTGTGCCCATCTTTGCATGAAATGTTCCTTTGCTATCTCTAATTTTCTTGAAGAGATCTCTAGTCTTTCCCATTCTACTATTTTCTTATATTTCTTTTCACTGACCTTTGAGGAAGGCTTTCTTATCTCTCCTTGTTATTCTTTGGAAATCTACATTGAAATGGGTATATATTTCCTTTTCTCCTTTGCTTTTTGCTTTTCTTCTTTTCTAAGCTATTTGTAAGACCTCCCCAGACAGCCATTTTAATTTTTGCATTTCTTTATCTTGGGGATAGTCTTGATCCTTTTCTCTGTAAAATGTCATGAACCTCTGTCCATAGTTCATCAGACACTCTGTCTATCAGATCTAGTCCCTTAAATCTATTTCTCACTTCTACTCTGTAATCATTAGAGATTTGATTTAGGTCATACCTGAATGGTCTGGTGGTTTTCCCTTCTTTCTTCAACTGAAGTCTGAATTTGGCAATAAGGAACTCATGATCTGAGCCACAGTCAGCTCCTGGTCTTATTTTTGCTGACTGTATAGAGCTTCTCCATCTCTGCCTGCAAAGAATATAATCAATCAGATTTCAGTATTGACCATCTGGTGATGTCCATGTGTCGAGTCTTCACCTGTGTTGTTGGAAGAGGGTGTTTGCTATGACCAGTGTGTTCTCTTGACAAAACTCTAATAGCCTTTGCCCTGCTTCATTCTGTACTCCAAGACCAAATTTGCCTGTTACTCCAGGTATCTCTCAATTTCCTACTTTTGGATTCCATTGCTCTATGGCGAAAAGGACATCTTTTCTGGGTGTTAGTTCTAGAAGGCCTTGTAGGTCTTATGAGTGAGTGAGTGAGTGAAGTCGCTCAGTCGTGTCTGACTGTTTGTGACTGCAGGGACTGTAGCCTACCAGAGTTCTCTGTTCATGGGATTCTCCAGGCAAGGATACTGGAATGGTTTACCATTTCCTTCTCCAGGGGATCTTCCTGACCCAGGTAACCTCCATTCAAATTCAACTTCTTCAGCATTACTGGTTGGGGCATAGACTTGGATTACTGTGATATTGAATGGTTTCCCTGGAAACGGACAGAGATCATTCTGTCATTTTTGAGATTGCATCCAAGTACTGCATTTCAGACTCTCTTGTTGACTATGAGGGCTACTCCACTTTTTCGAAGGGATCTTGCCCACTGTTGTAGATATGATGGTCATTTAATTTAAATTTGCCCATCCAAGTCCCTTTTAGTCACTGATTCCTAAAATGTCAATGTTTACTCTTACCATCTCCTGTTTGACCACTTCTACCTTAAACCTTGATTCATGGACCTAACATTCCAGGTTCCTATGCAATAGTGCTCTTTGTAGCATCAGACTTTACTTTCATCACCAATCACATTGACAACTGGGCATTGTTTTCGCTTTGGCTCCATCTCTTCATTCTTTCTGAAGTTATTTCTCCAGTCTTCTCCAGTAGCATATTGGGCACCTATTGACCTGGAGAGTTCATCACTTAGTGTCCTATATTTATGCCTTTTCATACTGTTCATGGGGTTCTCAAGGCAAGAATACTGAAGTGGTTTGCCATTCCCTTCTCCAGTGAACCACATTTTGTCAGAACTCTCTACCATGACCCATCTGTCTTGTGTGACCCTACATGGCATAGCTCATAGTTTCATTGAGTTAGACAAGGCTGTGGCCCATGTGGTTAGATTGGTTAGTTTTCTGTGTGGTTTTCAGTCTGTCTGCCCTTTGATGGAGAAGGATAAGAGGCTTATGGAAGCTTCCTGATGGGAGAGACTGAGGGGGAATCTGGGTCTTGTTCTGATGGGTGGGGCCATGCTCAGCAAACCTTTAATCCAATTTTCTGTTGACGGGTGGAGCTGTGTTCCCTCCCTGCTATTTAGCTGGGGCCAAACTATGTTGGAGGTAATGAAGATAATGGTGACCTCCCTCAAAAGATCCCATGCATGTCCTGCTACACTCAGTGCCCCCAACTGTGCAGCAGGCCACTACTGACCCATGCCTCCACTGGAGACTCCTGGACACCCACGGGTAAGTCCGGGACAGTCTCCTGTGGGGTCATTGCTCTTTTCTCCTGGGTCCTGGTGCACAAGGTTCTGTTTGTGCCCTCCAAGAATCTATTTCCCAGTCTTGTGTAAGTTCTGGCAGGTCTATGGTGGGGTTAATGGCGACCTCCTCCAGGATGGCTTATGCCATACCCACGTCTGCTGCACCAAGAGTCCCTGTCCCTGCGGTAGATCACCACTACCCCATGCCTCCACAGGGGACACTCAAACACAGTTCTGTCTCAGTCTCTGTGGGTTCCCTGGGTGCTGTGCACATAAGGTTTATTTGAGCCCTCTGAGCGTCTCTTGTGGGAATGGAGTTTGATTTTAAATGCGAATTCGCCCCTCCTACCATCTTGCTGTGGCTTCTCTTTGCCCTTGGATGTGGGGTACCTACTCACAGCTGCTTCAGTGCCTACCATCTTACTGCAGTTTCTCTGACCTTGGCCATGGGGTATCACTTCACAGCTGCTCCAGCAAAGCATAGCCACTGCTCCTGACCTTGGACTTGGGGTTTTTCCTCATGGGTGCCACTCCTAACCTTGGACGTGGGGTGTCTCCTCTCAGCTGCTCCAGGGCCACGTATGTATGTAAGAATTGGATTATAAGAAAGCTGAGTGCTGAAGAATTGATGCTTTGGAACTGTGGCATTGGAGAAGACTCTTGAGAGTCCCTTGGACAGCAAGGAGATCCAACCAGTCCATCCTAAAGAAAATCAGTCCTGAATATTCATTGGAAGGACTGATGTTGAAGCTGAGACTCCAATACTTTGGCCACCTGATGTGAAGAGCTGACTCATTTGAAAAGACCCTGATGCTGGGAAAGATTGAAAGTGGGAGGAGAAGGGGATGACAGATGATGAGATGCTTGGATGGCATCACCGACTGAATGGGCATGAGTTTGAGTAAACTCAGGGAGTTGGTAATGGACAGGGAAGCCTGGAGTGCTGCAGTTCATGGGGTCACAAAGAGTCAGACATGACTGAGTGACTGAACTGAACTGAATTTCATTCAATCTTTGTCTTGTGCTTTGTCTCTTTCTCATTCATGAACAAACATTGTTTGACAACTTTTTTCCCTTAAGAATTCACATCACCTTATGTGAACTTGCCCATTGCTACATGGTGCCCTGCACACATGGTGCCACATGGTTCCTGAGATCCAAGTATCTGCACCACTTCCAGGCCTGAACCTTCCAGGGGCAGAACTACCAGAGGCTTCAAAAAAACCCCTAATAGCACCAAAATCTCATGCGCCAGTAGCCACCAGCATCCCTGCACACCTGGTACCAACTGCTGCTGCTACTGCTAAGTCACTTCAGTCATGTCTGACTCTGTGTGACCCCATAGACGGCATCCCACCAGGCTCCCCAGTCCCTGGGATTCCCCAGGCAAGAATACTGGAGTGGATTGCCATTTCCTTCTCCAATGCACGAAAGTGAAAAGTGAAAAGTGAAAGTGAAGTCGCTCAATCATGTCCGACCCTCAGCGATTCCATGGACTGCAGCCTACCAGGCTCCCCCATCCATGGGATTTTCCAGGCAGGAATACTGGAGTGAGGTGCCATTGCCTTCTCCGCCTGGTACCAACAGGCTTCCCATAATCCAAGTAACTGTGCCACCTCCATGCTTGATCTTCACTGGAGCAGAGCTGCCAGAGTCTAGAAAAAAAACCCCAAAAGCAGCATATTTCTTGTGCCCATGGATTATGGCTACCCTGAGTATCTGGTCCTACAAATGTCGCCATGATCCAAGCAGCTGCACCAACTCCACACCTGGTCCTCACTGGGGCAGACCCAAGTCCTCCAGGGCACACTCAGGAACAAACTCCTGTGGACAACCTTCATGCAGATGTGGTGATAAAACTACAATTGAGCTCTAGGGTCAGAGTGGCTAGGGAAGAGGATCAAAATCCTTCCACAAGCTGTACAGCTGAGCAAGCTGCAGATTAAATCCACATGATCAACTAGGTGGACTCTGTGTTTATGGGATATATAAAAGGACAATGAGTGTTCACACATACAAAAAGCCCTAGCTCTGGCAACCATGGATACTGGGGGCAAGTACACACAGGAGTAGGGCCAGATTAGAGTCTGAGCTCTCCCCACAGTAGGTACCTCAGAACAGTCCAGTATTGGAGAGCCTTCTGGGGAGATGGAGGTGAAACTACCACTTATATGCATTTTTCTTCTCCCTCACACTGACTTTTCAGGGCTCCTCTTGTGGCTAAGCTGGTAAAGAATCTGCCTGCAATGCAGGACACCTGGGTTCGATCCCTGGGTTGGGAAGATTCCCTGGAAAAGGGAAAGGCAACACACTCCAGTATTTGGCCTGGAGAATTCCATGGACTGTATAGTCCATGGGGCTGCAAAGACTAGGACAGGACTGAGCAACTTTCACTTTTACTGGTGACAACAGACTGGTTCCAAATAGGAAAAGGAGTACGTCAAGGCTGTATATTGTCACCCTGCTTATTTAACTTCTATGCAGAGTACATCATGAGAAACGCTGGACTGGAAGAAACGCAAGCTGGAATCAAGATTGCCAGGAGAAATATCAATAACCTCAGATATGCAGATGACACCACCCTAATGGCAGAAAGTGAAGAGGAACTAAAAAGCCTCTTGATGAAAGTGAAAGTGGAGAGTGAAAAAGTTGGCTTAAAGCTCAACATTCAGAAAACGAAGATCATGGCATCTGGTCCCATCACTTCATGGGAAATAATTGGGAAAACAGTGGAAACAGTGTCAGACTTTATTTTGGGGGGCTCCAAAATCACTGCAGATGGTGACTGCAGCCATGAAATTAAAGGACGCTTACTCCTTGGAAGGAAAGTTATGACCAACCTAGATAGCACATTCAAAAGCAGGGACATTACTTTGCCAACAAAGGTTCGTCTAGTCAAGGCTATGGTTTTTCCTGTGGTCATGTATGGATGTGAGTGTTGGACTGTGAAGTAGGCTGAGCGCCAAAGAATTGATGCTTTTGAACTGTGGTGTTGGAGAAGACTCTTGAGAGTCCCTTGGACTGCAAGGAGATCCAACCAGTCCATTCTGAAGGAGATCAGCCCTGGGATTTCTTTGGAAGGAATGATGCTAAAGCTGAAACTCCAGTACTTTGGCCACCTCATGTGAAGAGCTGACTCTTTGGAAAAGACTCTGATGCTGGGAAGGATTGGGGGCAAGAGGAGAAGGGGACGACAGAGGATGAGATGGCTGGATGGCATCACTGACTCAATGGATGTGAGTTTGAGTGAACTCCGGGAGTTGGTGATGGACAGGGAGGCCTGGCGTGCTATGATTCATGGGGTTGCAAAGAGTCGGACATGACTGAGCGACTGATCTGATCAGATGGTAAAAAGTCTGCCTGCCATGTGGGAGACCCAGGTTTAATCTCTGAGTTGAGAAGATCCCCTGGAGAAGGGCATGACAACACATTCTACTATTCTTGTCTGGATAATTCCATGGACAGAGGAGCCTGGTGGTCTACAGTTTATTTGGTCGCAAAGAGTTGGACATGACTGAGTGACTAACACTTTCCCTTTCCACGTGTTTACCCTTTTTCTTTCCTTTCTCATATTGTTTTCATGTTCTTTCTTTATTATTCCTTTGATTTTTACCTATTATAACCTACTTTTCTAATTTTAAAGCATCTTATTTCTAAATAAATGCATTTTATATTGCCCTATTTTTATAGAACTTAGTTGCATTGCAGTTTTATCCATGTTTTTGATTTTGTATTTTTGTTAGTTTTCAGTATTCATTTTCAATCATGGGTTTGTTTATTGCCTTATTATCAACCCCCCCACCCCCCGCTCTTTTTGACTGCTATTTTTATAATTTCCTCTTTTTTCTTGCTTCTTTTTTTGTCTAAGTGAGTGAGTTTCTGTGGGTGGTCTTGTATATTGAGTGTTGTTTTCACTATTAGCCTTGGTATTTTGTCTTCTGTGCTATGAGGCCTGTAAAGTCTTTATGCCACAGTAAAGGGTTGAGCCTGAACCATTGAAGTGGTTGATCTGAGTCCAGAATTTTGGGCCACTAGAGAACTCCTGACCCCATGGAACAATAATTGATGTGGTGGTGGTTTAGTAGCTAAGTCATGCCCAACTCTTGATACCCTATGGACTGTAGCCTGCCAGGTT
Source organism: Bubalus bubalis (assembly GCF_019923935.1). Lineage (NCBI taxonomy): Eukaryota > Metazoa > Chordata > Mammalia > Artiodactyla > Bovidae > Bubalus > Bubalus bubalis. The sequence continues at coordinate 68,515,796 of NC_059176.1, forward strand.
CCTCTGTCCATGGGATTTTCCAGGAAATAATACTGGGGTGGATTGCCATTTCCTTCTCCAGGGGATCTTCCTGACTGAAGGATAGAACCCGTATCTCCTGCATTGCAGGTGGATTCTTTACGGCTGAGCCACAAGGGAAGCCCAACATTGAACTTAGTATCTTTTAAATTTAAGGCAGTCACATAATCAAACAGAATTTTCTCTAGTTACAATGGATGGAAATTCACAGGTGTTAAATTAGCTTTGGAAGTATTCCCCTATTGTTTCTTACTGGAAAACTAGAACATATGGAGACGTGTGTGAGCTTTCTCAAAAAGTTCCATCTCAACATTAAGACCAAGACTCACCCAAAGGCCAGAAAATTCCTATGCCAGACACCTCACACCAAACCATTGTCAAAATAGAAACACATCACTAACCATTAGCAGAAAGCCTTACCAAAGGTGTACCAAGCCCACAGACATCCCAAAACACACTACTGGAAATGGCACCACCCTTCAGTGAGGCAAGATCCAACTCTATCCTCCAGACTACAGGCTAAAGTCCTCCCAACCAGGAAGCCTCCACAAGGCACTGGTCCAACTCAAACACTGGGTGGGGGGGGGGGGGGCAGACTCCACAGTTAAGTGGAACCATGACCCTCCACCCTGCAGGAAGGAGATCCAAAATACAATAAATTAAGCCAAATGAAAAGACAGAGAAATGTGCAGCAGATGAAAGAACATGGTAAAAATCCACAAGATGAAACATGAATGAAGAGGAAATGAACAGTCTACCTGAAAAAGAATTCAGAATAATGATAGTAAAGATGGTCCAAAATCTTAGAAATAAAATTGAGGCACAGAAAAATAGTCCAGAGACATGGATAGAAAAGATGCAAGAAATGTTTGGCAATGACCTAAAAGAATTAAAGAATAAAAAATGAGCAATGAACAACACAATAAGTGAGGTTAAAAATATACTAGAGGGGGCCAACAGCAGACTGTCTTGAGTAGGAGAATGGAAAAGTGAGCTGGAAGATAGAATGGTGGAAATACTGAAGCAGTGCAAAATGAAGAAAAAAGAATAAAAAGAAATGAGGACAGTCTCAGCGATCTCTGAGACAACATTACTTGTATCAGCATTGGAATTATAAGGGTCTCAGGAGAAGAAAAAAGAAAGGGTGTGAAAAAACTTTTCAGGAGATTATAGTAAAAAACTTCCCTAAAATGGGAAAGGAATTAGCTACCAAGTCCAGAAAGTCCATAGAATCCCATAAAATATAAACCCAAAGAGAAACACGCCAAGACACGTGTTAATTAAACTAATGAAAATGAAACACAAAGGAAAAATATTAAAAGCAACAAGGGAAAAACAACAGGTAACATACAAAGAGATCCCCATAAAGCAAATAACTTATTTTTCAACAGAAACTCGGCAGGCAAAGGAAATGGCAGTATACAATTAAAGTGACTAAAGAGAAAAACCTGCAACCAAGATTACTCTATCCAGCAAGGATCTTCTTGAGATTCAAAGGGAAAATCAAAAGCTTTGCGGAAGAGCCAAAGTTAAGAGAATTCAGTACCATAAACTAGCTCTTCAACAAATGCTAAAGGAACTTCTCTAGACAGGAAACACAAGAACAAGTAAAGTCCTACAAAAACAAACCATAAACAATAAAGTAAATGGTAAGAAAATTATACTGCTGTCGAGTCATTAAGTTGTGTCCAACACATTTGCGGCTTCATGGACTGCAGCCCACCAGGTTCCTCTGTCCATAGGATTTCCTAGGCAAGAATACTGGAGTTAGTTGCCATTTTCTTCTTCAGGGGATCTTCCCAACCTAGGAATTGAACCCAAGTCTTCTGCTTGGCAGATAGATTCTTTACCACTGAGTCATGTGGGAAGTTCCTAATAGGATCATGCTGCTGCTGCTGTTTAGTCACTTCAATCATGTGTGACTCTGTGTGGCCCTATGAATTGCAGCCTTCCAGGCTCCTCTGTCTGTGGGATTCTCTAGGCAAGAGTTCTAGAATGGGTTGCAATGCCCTCCTCCAGGGATCTTCCTGACCCAGGAATCGAACATGGGTCTCCTGCTTTGTAGTAGACTCTTTACTGCTGAGACCCCAGGGAAGCCCCAATAGGATCATACATATCAATAATTGTTTTGTGTTAGTCACACAGTCATGTCGGACTCTTTGACCCCATGTACACAACCTGCCAGGCTCCTCTGTCCATGGAATTCTCCAGGCAAGGATGCTGGACTGGGTTGCCACGTCCTTCTCTGTAAATGGACTAAATGCTTCAACTAAATGAAATAGATTGGCTGAGTGTATAAGAAACATGACCCCTATATGTGCTGTCTACAGGAGACACACTTCAGATCCAGTGATTCTCACAGACTGAACATGTGGGCTATAAAAGATATTGCATGCAACCAGAAATCAAAAGAAAGCAGAAGTAGCAACACTCATATCAGATAAAGTAAACTTTAAAATAAAGACCGTTAGAAGAGAAAAGCAAGGACAGTACACAATGATCAAAGCATGAATCCAAGAAGTTTTAACAATTATAAATATATATGTATCCAGCATAGGAGTACCTCAATACACAAGACAAATGGTAGTAACTATTAAAGAAAAAATTAACAGTAACATCACAATACTGGGGGACTTTAATATCTCACTCACACCAATGGATAAAACTTCCAGACAAAAAATTAATAAGGAAACACAAGCTTTAAATCATACATGGACCACTTGGACCTAATTGATATCTACAGGACATTCCATTCAAAAAGAGTAGATTTCACTTTTTCTCAAGTTCACATGGAACATTCTCCAGGATAGATCACATCGTGGGTCACACATCAAGCCTTGGTAAATTAAAAAAAAATTTTGAAATCATTTCAAGCATCTTTTCTAACAACAATGCTATAAGATTAGATATTAACTATAGGGGGAAAAAACTACAGAAAACACAAATACATGAAAGCTAACCAAAAGATCAGTGAAGAAATAAAAGAGAAAATAAAAAACACCTAGAAACAAATGAAAACACTGAAAACACAGCAACTCAAAAACTGCAGGATGCAATAAAACCCTTGCTAAGAGGGAAGTTTCTAGCAATACAAGCCTACCTCAAGAAACAAGAGAAACATCAAATAGGCAACACAACCTTACACTTTAAGAAACTAGAAAAAGAAGAACAACAAAAATGTTCCAAAGTTAGTAGAAGAAAAGAAATCACAAATATCAGAACAGAGATAAAAGAAAAAGAAATGAAGGAGACAATAGCAAAGATCAGTAAAATTAAAAGCTGATCCCTCGAGAAGATAAAAAAATTAACAAACTATTAACCAGATTCATAAAAAAAGGAACTCCAAATCAATAAAATTAGAAATGAAAAAAGAAAAGTTACAGCACACAACACAAATACAAATGATATGTGACTATTACAAGTAACTATATGGCAATAATGACTTCCTTGTGGCTCAGCTGGTAAAGAATCCACCTGCAATTCGGGAGATCTGGGTTCTATACCCGGGTTGGGAAGATCCCCTGGAGAAGGGAAATACCCACTCCAGTATTCTGGCTTGGAGAATTCCATGGACTGTATAGTCCATGGGTCTCATATACCAATAAAATGGACAACTTGAAGAAATCGGCAAATTCTTAGAAGAGCATAACCTTCCAAAACTGAACCAGGAAGAAACAAAAAAATGTGAACAGATTAATCACAAGCACAGAAATTGATATTATAATAGAGTTTTTCCAATAAACAAAAGCCTAGATCCAGATGGCTTCCACAGACAAATTCTACCAAAAGTTTAGAGAAAAGCTAACAGCTATTCTGCCCAAACTCTTTCCAAAAATTGCAGAGGATGAAAACTCCTAAATCATTTCATGAAGCCACCATCACCCTGATACCAAAATCAGAAAAATATGTCAGAAAAATAAAATTACAGGCCAATATCATTGACGAATATAGATGCAAAAATCCTCAAAAAAAGTTCTAGCAAACAGAATCCAACAGTACATTGAAAGGATCATACATCATGATCAAGTGTGCTTTATCCCAGGAATGCAAGTATTCTTCAATATATGCAAATTAATCTATTTGATACAGCATATTAATAAATTGAATGATAAAAGTCATATTATCATCTCAATAGATGCAGTGAAATTTTGACAAAATTCAGCACCCATTTTTGACAAAATCTCTCCAGAAAGTAGGCATAAAAGGAACATATCTCAACATAATAAAGGCCATATATGAAAAGCCCATAACAAGCATTATTCTCAATGTTCAAAAACTGAAATATTTCCCCTAAGATCAGGAATAAAACAAGAGTGACCACATTTACCACTATTATTCAGCATAGTTATGGAACTCCTTGCTTCAGCAATCAGAGAAGAAAAATAAATACAGAGTCCATCCTGGAAAAGAACAAGTAAAACTTTCACTGTTTGCAGATGACATGATACTATACATAGAAAACCCTAGAGGCCAACAGGAAATTACTAGGGCTAATTAATGAATATAGCAAATTATCAGGATATAAAATTAACACACAGAAATCCCTTACATCTTATACACTAACAGTGAAAAATCTGAAGGAGAAATTTAAGACATATTCCCATTTATCATTGCAAAAAATAAATTAAATAAAATACTTAGGAATAAACTTACCTAAAGAGACAAAATAACCTTATGCAGAAAACTATAAGACACTGATGAAAGAAACCAAAGATGACACAAACAAGTGGAGAGATATACCATGTTCCTGGACTGGATGAATCAATATTGTGAAAATGACTATACAATCCAAAGCAATCCACAGATTCAATGCAATTCCTATGAAACTACCAATGGTATTTTTCATTGTACTAGAACAACAAAATTCACAATTTTTATGGAACCACAAAAAACACAAATAGCCAAAGCACACTTGGGAAAGAAGAATGGAATTGGAAGAATCAACCTTCCTGACCTCAGACTATACTAAAAAGTTACAGTCATCTAGACAGTATGGCACTGGCAAAATCCATGATAATGTATCAAGATAGAAAGCCCTGAGGTAAACTAACACACTTATGGCACCTTATCTTTGATAAAGAGGCAAGAGCATACAATAGAGAAAAGATACTCTCTTCAAAAAGTGGTGCTGACTGATTCATGCTGATGTTTGACAGAAATCAAAGCAATACTGTAAAACAATTATCCTTCAATTAAAAATTAATAAATTGAAAACAGGAAAAAACTGGTGCTGGGAACACTGATCAGCTACATGTAAAAGAATGAAACTAGAACATTTCCTAAGACCATAAAAGCGAAATGAATTAAAGTCTTAAATGTAAGGCCAGAAACTATAAAGCTCTTAGAGGAAAACATAGACAGTACACTGTTTAGCATAAATCACAGATCCTCTTGGACCCAACCCCTAGCGTAGTGAAAAGCAAAGTAAACAAAATAAAAACTAGTGGGATTTAATCAAACTTGAAAGATTTTGCACAATGAAGGAAACTATAAACAAGGTGAAAAAACAGCACCAAGAATGGGAAAAAATAATATATATATATATAAAACCAACTGACAAAGAATTAATCTCCAAATAAGCAAGCAGATTAATCGGCAAAATAAACAAAGCAGCTCATTCTGCTCAATATGAGAAAAACAAACAAATCAATCAAAAAGTGGACTGAAGGCATACACGGACATTTCTCCACAAAAGACACACAGATGGCTAATAAGCACATGAAGAGATGCTCAACATTGTTCATTGTTAGAAAAATGCAAATCAAAACTACAATGAGGTATTACCTCACACTGGGAAGAATGGCCATCATCAAAAAGTTGCAAAAATAAATGCTGGAGAAGTTGTGGAGAAAGGAGAATTCTATTGTACTATTTGTAGGAATGAAAATTGATATATCCAGTATGGAGTACAATATGGATATTCCTTAAAAAAACTGGAATTAAAAGTAATATATGACACAACAACCCTACTACTGGGGATAAACACTGATGAAACCATAATTGAAAAGACACATGTATTCTAATATTTGGTCAGCTTCATTCCAATCCCAAAGAAAGGCAATGCCAAAGAATGTTCAAACCACCACACAATTGCACTCATCTCACACATTATTAGTAAAGTAATGCTCAAAATTCTCCAAGCCAGGCTTCAACATTATGTGAACCGTGAAATTCTCGGTGTTCAAGCTGCATTTAGAAAAGGCAGAGGAACCAGAGATCAAATTGCCAACATCTGTTGGATCATCGAAAAAGCAAGAGAGCTCCAGAAAAACGTCTCAGTTCAGTTCAGTTGCTCAGCTGTGTCCGACTCTTTGCGACCCCATGAACTGCAGCACGCCAGGCCTCCCTGTCCATTACCAGCTCCTGGAGTTTACTCAAACTCATGTCCATTGAGTCAGTGATGCCATCCAAGCATCTCATCCTCTGTCGTCCCCTTCTTCTCCCACCTTCAATCTTTCCCAGCATCAGGGTCTTTTCAAATGAGTCCGTTCTTTGTATCAGGTTGCCAAAGTATTGGAGTTTCAGCTTCAGCATCAGTCCTCCCAATGAATATTCAGGACTGATTTCTTTTAGAATTGACTTGTTGGATCTCTCAAGAGTCTTCTCTAACACCACAGTTCAAAAAACTTCTAATTCTACTACACCAAAGCCTTTGATTGTGTGCATCACAACAAACTGTGGAAAATTCTTAAAGAGATGGAAATACCAGACCACCTTACCTGCCTCCTAAGAAATCTGTATGCAGGTCAAGAAGCAACAGTTACAACTGGACATGGAACAACAGACTGGTTCCAAACTGGGAAAGGAGTATATCCAGGCTGTATATTGTAACCCTGCTTATTTAAATTATATGCAGAATATGTCATGAGAAATGCTGGGCTGGATGAAGCACAAGCTGGAATCAAGATTGCCAGGAGAAATATCAATAACCCCAAATATGCAAATGACACTACCCTTATGGCAGAAAGCAAAGAAGAACTAAAGAGCCTCTTGATGAAAGTAAAAGAGTAGAGTGAAAAAGTTGGCCTAAAGCTTACATTCAGAAAACTAAGATCATGGCATCTGGTCTCAGCACTTCATGGCAAATAGATGGGGAAACAATGGAAACAGTGACAGAATTTATTTTTCTGGGCTCCAAAATCACTGCAGATGGTAATTGCAGCCATGAAATTAAAAGATGTTTTTTCCTTGGAAGAAAAGCTATGACCAACCTGGACAGCATATTAAAAAGCATTTTGATATTTGGCAAATCTAATACAGTTATGTAAAGTTTAAAAATAAAATAAAATTAAAAAAAAAAAAAAAAAAGCAGAGACATTGCTTTGCCAACAAAGATCCATCTAGTCAAAGCTATGGTTTTTCCAGTTGTCATGTATAGATGTGAGAGTTGGACTATAAAGGAAGCTGAGCACCAAAGAATTGATTCTTTTGAACTGTGGCATTGGAGAAGACTCTTGAGAGTCCCTTGGACACCAAGGACATCCAATCAGTCAATGCTAAAGGAAGTCAGTCCTGATTGAAGGACTTATGCTGAAGCTGAAACTCCAATACTTTGGCCGCCTGATGGAAAGAACTAATTCATTGGAAAAGACCCTGATGCTGGGAAAGATTAAAGGTGGGTTGAGAAGGGGACGACAGAGGATGAGATGGTTGAATGGCATCACCGACTCAATGGACATGAATTTTTGAAGGCTCCAGGAGTTGGTGATGGACAGGGAAGCCTGGTGTGCTGCAGCACAAACCCTGCTGCATGCTGCAGGGGTCGCAAATAATTGGATATGACTGAGCGACTGAACTTACTGACTGACTGAACCTAATATTCATCGCAGCACTATTTACAATAATTAAGACTTGGAAGCAACCTAGACGCCCTTTGACAGATGAATGGGTAAAGAAACTGCAGTACACATACATGATGTAATATTACTCAGCTCTATAAAGGAATGCATGTGGATCAGTTCTAATGAGGCAGATGAACCTAGAGCCTATTATACAGAGTGAAGGGAGTCATAATGAGAAAAGCAAATATAGTATATTAATGCATATGTATGGAATCTAGAAAGATGGCACTGATGAGCCTATCTTCAGGGCAGCAATGGAGAACCAGACATAGAGAAGAGAGTTTTGGACACAGGGAGGGATGGAGAAGGTGAGACTAATTGCAAAATATTGGAGCTTCAGCTTCAGCATGCCAGTCCTGGTGAGTATTCAGGTTTTATCTCCCTTAAGATTGACTGGTTTGATCTCCTTGCTGTCCAGGGGACTTCCAGGAGTCTTCTCCAGCACCACAGTTGAAAGGTATCAATGCTTTGGCATTCTGCCTTCTTTATAGTCCAGCTCTCACAACCGTAGGTGACCCCTGGGAAGACTGTTGCCTTGACTATATGGACCTTTGCGGGCAGAGTAATGCCTATGCTTTTCGACATACTGTCTAGGTTTGTCATCACTTTCCTGCCAAGAAGAAATTGTTTTTTGATTTAATGGCTGAAGTCCCTGTCCATGATGATTTTGGAGCCCAAGAAGAGGAAATCTGTCACTACTTCCAAGTTTCCCCCTTCTATTTGCCATTCAGTGATGCGACTGGATGCCATGATCTGTTTTCTTGATATTTAGTCTTAAGCTGGCTCTTTCACTCTCCTTCTTCACCCTCATCTACAGGTTCTTTAGTTTCTCTTCATTTTCTGCTATTAGAATGGTATCATCCACATATCTGAGGTTGTTGATCCTTCTGCCACCTATCTTGATTCCAGCTTGTACCTCATCCAGCCCAGGATTTCTCACGATGTGTTCAGATCAGATCAGATCAGATCAGATCAGTCGCTCAGTCGTGTCCGACTCTTTGCGACCCCATGAATTGCAGCACGCCAGGCCTCCCTGTCCATCACCAACTCCCAGAGTTCACTGAGACTCACGTCCATCGAGTCAGTGATGCCATCCAGCCATCTCATCCTCTGTCGTCCCCTACTCCTCCTGCCCCCAATCCCTCCCAGCATCAGAGTCTTTTCCAATGAGTCAGCTCTTCGCATGAGGTGGCCAAAGTACTGGAGTTTCAGCTTCAGCATCATTCCTTCCAATGATGCTGGGATTTCTTCCTTCCAAAGAAATCCCAGGGCTGATCTCCTTCAGAATGGACTGGTTGGATCTCCTTGCAGTCCAAAGGACTCTCAAGAGTCTTCTCCAACACCACAGTTCAAAAGCATCAATTCTTCAGCGCTCAGCCTTCTTCACAGTCCAACTCTCACATCCATACATGACCACAGGAAAAACCATAGCCTTGACTAGACGAACCTTTGTTGGCAAAGTAATGTCTCTGCTTTTGAATATGCTATCTAAACAAACAGGGTAACAGCAGACAGCCCTGTTGTACTCCTTTCTCAATATTAAACCAATCAGATGTTCCATACAGGGTTCTAACTATTGCTTCTTGACCCACTTACAGATTTTTCAGGAGACAGATAAGATGGTCTGGTATTCCCATCTCTCTAAGAGCTTTCCACAGTTTGTCATGATCCACACAGTCAAAGGCTTTAGCATAGTCAAAAAAACAGTGATAGATGTTTTTCTAAAATTCCCTTGCTTGTAATCTTAGATAGGTGGAAATTTGCTCTATGCCTCATGGAGCTCAAATCCCATACTCTGTGACAGCCTAAAGGGGTATTATGGGGTGGGAGGTGGGAGGCAGGTTCAAGAGGGAGGGCTCATACATATACCTTTCCCAGGTGACACTAGTGGTAAAGAACCTGACTGCCAATGCAGAAGATGTAAGATACACAAGTTCTATCCCTGGGTCTTAAAGATCCCCCAAAGAAGGCATGGCAACCTACTCCAATATTCTTGCCTGGAGAATCCTATGGACAGAGGTGCCTGGCCAGCCACAGCCCATAAGTTTACAAAGAGTTGGACAAGACTGAAATAACTGAGGCAACTTAGCAGGCACACATGACTAATTCATGTAGAAATGTGGCAGAAACCAATCCAATATTGTAAAGCAGTTATCCTCCAATTAAAAATAAAGTTAAACAGAAGAACCCCTGCATGGTATTGGCATAGAACCAAGCATACAGATCAGTGCAACAGAATAGAGAATTCAGAAATTAACCCAGACATCTAAGGTGAATTAGCATTCAACAAAGGCAAAGTTGGGAAAGCTGGGTAGCTGCATGTAAATTAATGAAGTTAAAATACACTCTCACACCATACAAAAAAATAAACTCAACTTAAAGGATTAATTCTAAGATGTGACCCCATCAAATTCTTAGAAGAGAACATGGGCAAAACAGTCTCTGACATAAATTGTACCAATGTTTTCTTAGGTTATTCTTCCAAGGCAATAGAAATGAAAGCAAAAATAAGCAAGTGGGACCTAATCAAACTTATAAAGTTTGCAAGGTAAAGGAAACCATAAACAAAATGACACAGACTGGGATGTGAATGATAAGGGCTTAGTTTCCAAAATATAGCGACAGCTCATACAATTCAACAAGAAAACCCACAAAACAATTGAAAAATGGACATAAGATGCTCCCTATTTCTAATTATTAGGGAAATGAAAATCAAAACTACTGTGAGATATTAACTCATACCAGTAAGAATGGCCATGATTAAAAAGACTACAAATAACTAATGCTTCAAAGAATGTGGAGAAAATGGAAAACTCCTATACTGTTGGGTGTTTCCCTTGTAATTCAGTTGATAAAGTATCTGTCTGCAATGCAGGAGACCTGGGTTTGATTCTTGGGTTTGGGAGGATCCCATGGAGAAGGAAATGACAATCCAATCCAGTATTCTTGCCTAGAGAAAGCCATGAACAGAGGAGCCTGGTGGGCTACTGTCCATGGGATCACAAGAGTCAGACGCAACTTGACGGCTAAACCAACACAACTTACATTGTTGCTGGGAGTGTAAGTTGGCGCCCTTACCTGGAAAACAGTATGGTGGTTCCTTTAAACACTAAAAATAGAGTTACCTGTGATCCAGAAATCCCACTCTTGGGCATTGTCCAGGAAGTTTTAATTTGAAAGGTGTATGTACCCTTCTGTTCATTAGCTCTATTCACAATAGCTGAGATATGTAAACAACCTAAATATCTATGGAGGCATGAATGGATAAAGAAGAATTGGTACACATGCCCAGTGGAATATTACTCAATCATAAAAGGAATGAATTAATGCCATTTGGAGCAACATGGATTGCCGGGAGCCGGCGTGAGGAACTCCACCCGTGGCAAAGGTCATGAGGAAGGAGCCTCAGCATACGCAAAGGTGGAATCGAGCCTCAGGAGTCCCCCTGGATATTCTCGAGCATCCACCCCCAAAAAACCAGAGTCTGCCTACTTTACTGCTTTGTGTTCTCACCTCTGACTTTACTGGGGGCTGTCCCCCACCACCATCTCGCTCTCTCTGATACAGAGTTAACTTACAGCTCCAGTTAATAAAGTTCCTGGGCATTAGGAGTGTTTAAATCCAAACCCCTCAGATAGCTCTCTAACTCGCCTGACAAGTTTACCTGGACTCCTACAGCTATGCATACGATTGTTTACAGTCTCCCAGCCTCGAGAGGCATGGGAAGCTTAAAATATTCAAATAGCTTAGAGCCTCTCAGAGAGTTAAAAACTGTCAGAATAAAACTAGTAAAAGATTTCGTTGATGAGCCAATGCTTGCTGCCAAGTTTCCACATCCCCTGTATTATATCCTTGAATGTGTATTAATTAATATAGTTGGTATGTAGAAAAAATAAGTAGTGGCCTTGGTGTTAGCAACTGTAGACCCTTAAGGTAATAAATTCTTTCCTTTGTTGTAAACCCACTGCACCTCTGCCCTATAGGAATGCAACTTTATCTTACACCTTCGGAGGATGGTGCCAAACCTTAAAATAATTACTCTTAGAGAAAATAAGTCTTACGGTTGACAAACCTTTGTCAAGAGTCATAAAATGTTAATAGGCCTTCTGGCCAGAAGATGATGTAAATCACCTAAGCCATTTGTATATGATAAATTTGCAGGAAAGAAACCCTGGTTTTGATAAGGATCAAAGACTGCTGACTCTGTATGATTTCACATCCCCTATTATACTCTATGTGCAACTTAGGGTATAAAAGCCCCTGTTGAAAATAAAGCTATGGGCCTTGCTCACCGAAGCTTGGTCTCCCCGTGTTATTCTTTCTTGTTTCCTTTTCCTCGTTTTCTCTTCTGTTCTTCCTTCATGCCAAAATAATTTGGAGCACGGGTGTCCTCTGTGACCACTTATTTGCCTGGGCTTCTAAGACCCACTCGAGAAGGTGCCTAAGGTGGGGCACCTTCCGCTATTCGAGAGGGCGCCTGCGGCCTCCGTGGTCAGAGCAAGTTTGGTGTCACGAACTTTATTGATTTCCCACGTAAACCAGTTATTATTGAGCATCTAATAAATCTCTCAGCCTTTGCTATCCCTTAATCGCCAACGCCATCACTCTGAGGGAATTCCTGGATCCAACCGGGGCTGGACCCCGGCAAGGGATAGACCTAGAAGTTATCACACTAAGTAAAGTAACTGAGACAGAGAGTGACAAATACCATATGATATCACTTATATGGGGAATCTACAATATGACACAAATGAACTTATCTATGAAACAGAAACAAATTTATAGATAACAGATTTGTGGTTGCCAAGGAAGAGGGGAATGGTGAAGGGATGGATTGGATATTTGGTGTTAGCAGATGCACACTATTATATATAGAATGGATAAACAACAAGGTTCTATAGCATAGGAACCATATTCAAGATCCTGTGACATACCATAATGCTAATATAAAAATAATTTATACATATGTATTACTGAATCACTCTGATATACAGCAGAAATGAACATAACATTGTAAATTAACTGAACTTCAATAAAAATTATAAGCAATTTCTTATGGTACAGCTAAGGAAATATATTCAATATCCTATATTAAATCATAATGGAATAGGAAAAAAATTTCCCTCATAGAATGCTTTTGTATGTCTCTTTGTTTCATAAAGTTTCCATTTTCATTTTATTTCTTTGTGAGTCATTGGTTGTAAATAACATATGCTCATTTGTATGTTTTTGTCTTTCAGATATTTTTGTTTTTCTGTAGTTGATTCCTAGTCTCATACTTTTTGTGCTCAGCTAAGAAACTTAATATGATTTCAAAATTAAAATTACCATGACACTTTTACCCTTTCAAAGAACCAGAAAAAATGGGAGCAGGAAGAAGTGCAGACTGATTAAGACTAAGACATAGAAGCCCATCTGTACTATGGTGCGGGATGAAACTCTCCATTGCATTTAGGATTCTGTTTGAAGTATAATCATGGGGCCATACTGAATAGTGTACAGCATATCACTCAGGATCCAAAAGTCAAAGTCAAGAGTTGCTGGTGGAGGAGGGACAAGATGTCAGAGGAATACATGGACATGCAGTACATCTCTTTCCACAGATGCATCAGAAATACACGCTCAGGTCCAGAAGATCTCACAGAGCACCAGCTGAGAGCAGGAAGGAGTCCCTGATCACCAGAAAGGAATATATAGATACACACAAAACTCAAGATTGGGCCTGAACTTTTGTAGTGAGAGTGCTGAGTCCAGGGTACTAGACAGCCAGAGAATTCCTAATCCCAGGGAGTATTAATTAATGAGAAATCCCAAGAAAGTTTCCACCTGTATTCAAGATCTGGCATCACCTGTCAACAGCACCCTGTGAAGGATACCTCATTCAAACAAGAAGACAAAAACATAAATTCAGCCATCAGCAGAGAGCTTTCCCACAGACAACCCAAAACATACCACCTCACACAACCCTGCCCATCAGAGGGAAAAAAGCTCCTCCTCCTACCAGAACAAAGGCACAAGTCACACGCAAAATGAGCCTACACAAACCCTGGATCTATCTTACCACTAAGAGCAGAAACCCAAAGGAAGAAGGAATAAGACTCTGAAGCCTGGGAAAAGGATACTTCAAACATAGTAAATTAGAAAAAATAAAATAAAAAGACAGGGAAATATCACGCAAGTGAAGGAATAAGGTAGAAACTCACAAGGCAAAATAAACAAAGAGGAAATAGGCAAACTACCTGAAAAAGAATTCAGAGTGATGATAGTAAAGAGGATCCAAAACCTCAAAAGTGGAATGGAGAAAATGCAAGAATCAATTAACACATTTAACAAAGAGCTAGAAGAAATAAATATAGAAACAGAGATGAACAACACAATTGCTGAAATTAAAAACATCATAGAAGGAATCAATAGCAGAATAACTGAGGCAGAAGAATGGATAAGTGAGGTAGAAGCTAGAAGATAGAATGATGGAAATAACTTCTGAAGAGTAGAATAAAGGGAAAAGATTGAACAGAAATGAGAATGGTCTCAGAACCTCTAGGAGAATATTAAATATACCACCATTCAAATTATTGGTGTCCCAGAAAAATAAGAGAAAAAAAAAATGCGTCTGAGGAAATTTTTGAAGAGATTATAGTTGAAATCTTCCCCAGCATAGGAAAGGAACTAGTCACTAAAGCCCAAGAAGTGCAGAGAGCTCCACATAGGATAAACCCAAGGAGAAACACACTGAGACACAGATATTAATCACACAGAAAGAATATTAAAAACAGCAAGGGAAAAGTAACATGTAATGTACAAGGGAAAGCCCATACAATTAACAGCTAATATTTTGGAAGAAATTCCACAGGCCAGAAGGGAATGGCAGGATATATTTAAACTACTGAAAGGGAAAAGTCTAAAAGCAAGTTTACTCTACTTTCCAAGTATCTAATTCAAAATTGATGGAAAAATCAAAAGCTTTCAGACAACCAAAAGTTAAGAGAGTTTAGCACCACAAAACCAGCTTTACAACAAATATTAAAGGGATTTCTACAAACAGGAAAAGAGAAGGAAAAGACATACAAAAACAAACCCAAAACAATTAAGAAAATGCCAATAGAAACATATATATCAATGATTACTTCAAATGTCAATGGATTAAAAACTCCAACCAAAAAACACAAACTGGCTGAATGGATACAAAAACAAGAATGTATGTATGTATGTATGTGTGTATACACACACACACACACACACACACATATATATATGAATATATATATATATTCATATGCTGTCTTCCAGAGACTTACTTCAGACCTAGAGAAACATACAGACAGAAAGTGAGACGATGGAAAAAGATATTCCATGCAAAGAAAGTCAGAGTAGCCATTCTCATATAAGACAAAATAAACCATAAGCTAATAATATTACAAGAAGAAAGTAGGGAAAACCACTAGACCATTCAGATATGACCTAAATCAAATCCCTTATGATTATACAGTGGAAGTGAGAAATAGATTTAAGGGCCTAGATCTGATAGACAGAGTGCTTGATGAACTATGGAATGAGGTTCGTGACATTGTACAGGAGACAGGGATCAAGACCATTCCCATAGAAAAGAAAGGCAAAAAAGAAAAATGGATGTCTGGGGAGGCCTTACAAATAGCTGTGAAAAGAAGAGAAGTGAAAAGCAAAGGAGAAAAGGAAAGATATAAACATCTGAATGCAGAGTTCCAAAGAATAGCAAGACGAGATAAGAAAGCCTTCTTCAGCAATCAATGCAAAGAAATAGAGGAAAACAACAGAACGGGAAAGACTAGGGATCTCTTCAAGAAAATCAGAGATACCAAGGGAACATTTCATGCAAAGATGAGCTCGATAAAGGACAGAAATGGTATGGACCTAACAGAAGCAGAAGATATTAAGGAGAAGTGGCAAGAATACACAGAAGAACTGTACAAAAAAGATCTTCATGACCCAGATAATCACGATGGTGTGATCACTGACCTGGAGCCAGACATCCTGGAATGTGAAGTCAAGTGGGCCTTAGAAAGCATCACTATGAACAAAGCTAGTGGAGGTGATGGAATTCCAGTTGAGCTATTCCAAATCCTGAAAGATGATGCTGTGAAAGTGCTGCACTCAATATGCCAGCCAATTTGGAAAACTCAGCAGTGGCCACAGGACTGGAAAAGGTCAGTTTTCATTCCAATCCCAAAGAAAGGCAATGCAAAGAATGCTCAAACTACTGCACAATTGCACTCATCTCACATGCTAGTAAAGTAATGCTCAAAATTCTCCAAGCCAGGCGTTAGCAATATGTGAACCGTGAACTTCCTGATGTTCAAGCTGGTTTTAGAAAAGACAGAGGAACCAGAGATCAAATTGCCAACATCTGCTGGATCATAGAAAAAGCAAGAGAGTTCCAGAAAAACATCTATTTCTGCTTTATTGATTATGCCAAAGCCTTTGACTGTGTGGATCACAATAAACTGTGGAAAATTCTGAAACAGATGGGAATACCAGACCACCTGATCTGCCTCTTGAGAAATTTGTATGCAGGTCAGGAAGCAACAGTTAGAACTGGACATGGAACACCAGACTGGTTCCAAATAGGAAAAGGAGTGCCTCAAGGCTGTATATTGTCACCCTGTTTATTTAACTTATATGCAGAGTACATCATGAGAAACGCTGGACTGGAAGAAACACAAGCTGGAATCAAGAATGACGGGAGAAATATCAATAACCTCAGATAGGCAGATGACACCACCCTTATGGCAGAAAGTGAAGAGGATCTCAAAAGCCTCTTGATGAAAGTGAAAGTGGAGAGTGAAAAAGTTGGCTTAAAGCTCAACATTCAGAAAACGAAGATCATGGCATCTGGTCCCACCACTTCATGGGAAATAGATGGGGAAACAGTGTCAGACTTTATTTTTCTGGGCTCCAAAATCACTACAGATGGTGACTGCAGCCATGAAATTAAAGGACGCTTACTCCTTGGAAGGAAAGTTAAGACCAACCTAGATAGCATATTCAAAAGCAGAGACATTACTTTGCCAACAAAGGTTCGTCTAGTCAAGGCTATGGTTTTTCCCGTGGTCATGGATGGATGTGAGAGTTGGACTGTGAAGAAGGCTGAGCACCAAAGAATTGATGCTTTTGAACTGTGGTGTTGGAGAAGACTCTTGAGAGTCCCTTGGACTGCAAGGAGATCCAACCAGTCCATTCTGAAGGAGATGAGCCCTGGGATTTCTTTGGAAGAAATGATGCTAAAGCTGAAACTCCAGTACTTTGGCCACCTCATGCGAAGAGTTGACTCATTGGAAAAGACTCTGATGCTGGGAGGGATTGGGGGCAGGAGGAGAAGGTGACGACAGAGAATGAGATGGCTGGATGGCATCACCGACTCGATGGACTTGAGTCTGAGTGAACTCCGGGAGTTAGTGATGGACAGGGAGGCCTGGTGTGCTGTGATTCATGGGGTCGCAAAGAGTCGGACACAACATAGCGACTGAACTGAACTGAACAGATCGGAGCATCTCAGGTGATGAGGTGTTTGGCGAGTGCGGTCTCTGCGACTTATCACCTCCCCCATCCCTGCCTCTCAGTTTTCTGTGTATATAACTGGTGCACCTCCTCAGGGGGATGTTGACTGTCCAGTATCCCCAAGAAGTCTTAGTTAGCAAAGAAGCCTGCTTGCAGTTTGGTAGATAATGTTTCTCTGGGGCTGCAATTGTCCCCTTCCAGCTCTGGCTGCCTGTCACTGGAGGGGGATGGTCTGCAGCCAGCTAGTTCTGTTCAGTCATTTGTCCTGTGCGTGGGTCTGGTGGTGTCTTAGGTTAGGGCTTTTTGCATGGTAGCTATCCCACAGTCTGGTTTGCTAGCCCGTTAGTTCCCTCAGATTGGCCTCGGGGCATTCAGGCTTGGTCCTTACTCTAAGCAATGCAGTCCTTGCCTCCCTGCCCAGCACCCGCTTGCTAGTGGCGGATGCAGGCGTCTGTGCTGCTTCTCTGCTGGGGGAGTTACCGTTGGGCTTGTAATCTGTGGGTTTTAATTATTTATTTATTTTTCCTCCCTGTTATGTTGCCCTCTGTGCTTCCAAGGCTCGCCACAGGCTTGGTGGTGAGAGTGTTTCCTGATATTTGGAAACTACTCTCTTTTTAAGACTCCCTTCCTGGGACGGAGCTCCGTCCCTACCTCTTTTGTCTCCTTTTTTGTCTTTTATATTTTTCCCTACCTCCTTTCAAAGACAATGGGCTGCTTTTCTGGGTGCTTGATGTCCTCTGCCGGCATTCAGAATCTGTTTTGTGGAATTTACTCAGCATTTAAATGTTCTTTTGATGAATTTGTGGGGGAGAAAGTAGTCTCCCCATCCTATTCCTCTGCCATCTTCAGTCATGTGGTTTTGTCTTTTCTTTTGTTGTTATAGTGTATCACACTGATTAATTTGCATATGTTAAAATATTCTTGTGACCTTGGTATGTATAATATTTTTATGGATTCAGTTTGCTAATATTTTATTGAGAATTTTTGCATCTATATTCATCATAGACATTGGCTAGCAGTTTTCTTTATTGATATTCTTTCTTTCTGGTTTTGTTATCAAGTTGATGGTGGCTTTATAGAATGACTTTGGGAGTGGTCCCTCCTAGTCAATATTTAGGAAGTTCCAGAAGGATCTGTATAAAGATATTTATATGTTTGGTAGATTTTGTCAGTGGTGTCATTTGGTCTTGGACTTTTGTTTGCAGAGAGTTTTTATTTAACTTTTTTAAACTGCAGATTCTATTTCACTTCTAGTGCTCAGTCTATTCAAGTTATATATCTCTTCTCAATTCAGTTTTGGTAGGTTGTACATTTCTAGAAACATATACATTTCTTCTAGGCTGTTTAGCTTGTTGGTATATAGTTTTTCATAAAATTCTCCCATAATTTTTTGCATCACTGTGTCATAGCTTGTTAATCCTCCTTTTTTCATTTGTTATTTTTTTGTAACTTGGGTTCACTCTGTTTATTTCTTGGTGAGCTTGGCCAGGGCTTTGTTGATTTTATTTATCCTTTCAAAGAGCCAGCTCCTGATTTAACTTTTATGTTGATTTTAATCTCTGTTTTATTTATTTTTCTTTTATATTTATTATTTCCTTCCTTCTGCTGACTTTAGGTGTTGCTTGCTTTTAGTCTTCTAATACTTTTAGTTGGTAAATTAGGTTATTTATTTGAGATTTCTCAATTCTCTTCTTTTATGCAAATATTTTGCAAATTTGATAAAGACGTTGGTTGTCAAAATACTGTATCTAAGTGCTACTCATTGTTTCTCTAGTATGAACATCCAGATATTTATTTTAGGGTAATAATCTGTAATACATGATAGCATTATTGGAATTTAGACAATAAGACAAGCCAAATATTTAATAATAGAAAAGTGGCTAAATATATTAGCGTATGCTTGAGTCAGAAATGCAGTACTTGGATGCAATCTCAAAAATGACAGAATGATCTCTGTTCATTTTCAAGGCAAACCATTCAATATCACAGTAATCCAAGTCTATGCCCCAACCAGTAACACTGAAGAAGCTGAACTTGAGTGGTTCTATGAAGACCTCCAAGACCTTTTAGAATTAACACCCAAAAAAGATGTCTGTTTCATTATAGGGGACTGGAATGCAAAAGTAGGAAGTCAAGAAATACCTGGAGTAACAGGCAAATTTGGCCTTGGAATACAGAATGAAGCAGGGCAAAGATTAATAGAGTTTTGTCAAGAAAATGCACTGGTCATAGCAAACACCCTCTTCCAACAACACAGGAGAAGACTCTACACATGGACATCACAGATGGTTGACACCAAAATCAGATTGATTATATTCTTTGCAGACAAAGATGGAGAAGCTCTATACAGTTAACAAAAACAAGACCAGGAGATGATTGTGGTTCAGATCATGAACTCCTTATTGCCAAACTCAGACTTAAATTGAAGACAGTAGGGAAAACCACTAGACCATTCAGGTATGACCTAAATCCCTTATGATTATACAGTAGATAGAGTGCCTGGTGAACTATGGATGGAGGTTCATGACATTGTACAGGAGACAGGGATCAAGACCATCCCCATGGAAAAGAAATGCAAAAAAGAAAAACGGCTGTCTGAGGAGGCCTTACAAATAGCTGTGAAGAGAAGAGAAGAGAATTGAAAAGCAAAGGAGGAAAGGAAAGATATAAGCATCTGAATGCAGAGTTCCAAAGAATAGCAAGAAGAGATAAGAAAGCCTTCCTCAGCGATCAATGCAAAGAAATAGAGGAAAACAACAGAATGGGAAAGACTAGAGATCTCTTCAAGAAAATTAGAGATACCAAGGGAATATTTCATGCAAAGATGGGCTCAATAAGGACAGAAAAGGTATGGACCTAACAGAAGTAGAAGATATTAAGAAGAGATGGCAAGAATACACAGAAGAACTGTACAAAAAAGATCTTCATGACCAAGATAATCACGATGGTGTGATCACTCACCTAGAGCCAGACATTCTGGAATGTTAAGTCAAGTGAGCCTTAGAAAGCATCACTATGAACAAAGCTGGTGGACATGATGGGATTCCAGTTGAGCTATTCCAAATCCTGAAAGATGATGCTGTGAAAGTGCTGCACTCAATATGCCAGCCAAGTTGGAAAACTCAGCAGTGACCACAGGACTGGAAAAAGTCACTTTTCATTCCAATCCCAAAGAAAGGTAATGCCAAAGAATACTCAAACTACCGCACAATTGCACTCATCTCACGTGCTAATAAAGTAATGCTCAAAATTCTCCAAGCCAGCCTTCAGCAATACGTGAACCGCGAACTTAACAGATGTTCAAGCTGGTTTTAGAAAAGGCAGAGGAACCAGAGATCAAATTTCCAACATCCGCTGGATCATCAAAAAAGCAAGAGAATTCCAGAAAAAAAGCATCTATTTCTGCTTTATTGACTATGCCAAAGCCTTTGACTGTGTGGATCACAATAAATTGTGGAAAATTCTGAAAGAGATGGGAACACCAGATCACCTGACCTGCCTCTTGAGAAACGTATATGCAGGTCAAGAAGCAAAGTTAGAACTGGACATGGAACAACGGACTGGTTCCAAATAGGAAAAGGAGTACTTCAAGGCTGTATATTGTCACCCTGTTTATTTAACTAATATGCAGAGTACATCATGAGAAACGCTGGGCTGGAAGAAGCACCAGCTGGAATCAAGATTGCTGGGAGAAATATCAATAACCTCAGATATGCAGATGACACTACCCTTATGACAGAAAGTGAAGAGGAACTAAAAAGCCTCTTGATGAAAGTGAAAGAGGAGAGTGAAAAAATTGGCTTAAAGCTCAACATTCAAAAAACGAAGATCATGGCATCTGGTCCCATCACTTCATGGGAAATAGATGGGGACACAGTGTCAGATTTTATTTTTTGGGGGCTCCAAAATCACTGCAGATGGTGACTGCAGCCATGAAAGTAAAAGACGCTTACTTCTTGGAAGGGAAGTTACGACCAACCTCGATAGCATATTGAAAAGCAGAGACATTATTTTCCTAACAAGCGTCCGTCTAGTCAAGGCTATGGTTTTTCCAGTGGTCATGTATGGATGTGAGAGTTGGACTTTGGAGAAGGCTGAGCACCGAAGAATTGATGCTTTTGAACTGTGGTGTTGGAGAAAACTCTTGATTCCCTTGGACTGCAAGGAGATCCAACCAGTCCATTCTGAAGAAGATGAGCCCTGGGATTTCTTTGGAAAGAATGATGCTAAAGCTGAAACTCCAGTACTTTGGCCACCTCATGCGAAGAGTTGACTCATTGGAAAAGACTCTGATGCTAGGAGGGATTCGGGGCAGGAGAAGGTGACGACAGAGGACGAGATTGCTGGATAGCATCACTGACTCGATGGGCGTGAGTCTGAGTGAACTCCGGGAGTTGGTGATGGACAGGGAGGCCTGGCATGCTGCGATTCACGGGGTCACAAAGAATCGGACACGACTGAGTGAATGACCTGAACTGAACTGAACTGATGCTTGCTAGTCCTTCAAATCTTTTATGAGTGTTTTTTAGACACGTGGGCCAGTGTTTATAAATTTACACAATTAAAATATAATTATCATTTTGTCTACATTTATAATATCTCAAATTATGTGAGAAATCCATAGGCTAGAAGGATATTTACCTCAACATTGTATAGTTATTATTTATAATGACTATTATGTCTTAATGGATGTAATATGGGTGGTTTTATTTACTTCTTTACAACATTTTATTAAAATTGGATCTCATGCCATGCTTGTTTGCCTTTAAGTAACAAAATTTTAGAGGGTGGGTTGATTTGGGAGAATAGCATTGAAACATGTATGATATCATATATGAAACTAATTTCCAGTCCCAGTTTGATGCAGGATACAGGATGCTTGGGGCTGGTGCACTGGGTTGACCCAGAAGGATGGTATCGGGAGGGCCTTGGGAGGGGTGTTCAGGATGGGGAACACGTGTACACCCATGGCAGATTCATGTTGATGTTTGGAAAAACCAATACGATATTGTAAAGTAATTAGCCTCCAATTAAAATAAATGAATTTATATTAAAAATAAATAAATAAAAAATATATATGTTGGAAAAAAATTTTTTTAATAAGCTTACAATTAAAAAAGAAGTCCTAGGTTCCTTAGCTCTATGTGATGTGCTTAAATGCTATATTTGTGACATATGGTTTGTTTTTAGTGTTCAGTATTTTACACACTAATGAAATAAGAAAAGCATAGTGATATGCATAGTCCATTCCACTGTCTATCAGAGATTTTTAGAAATTAAAATATGACTAATTTACAATTTTGTGTTAGATTCAACTGTACAACAAAATGACCCATATATATATATATATATATATATATATATATATATATGAATATATTCATTCTTTTTCAGATTATTTTCCATTATATAGGATGTTACTAGATATTGAGTGTACTTTCCTGTGCTGTACAGTAGACCATGTTTGTTAACTTATTTTATACATAGTAGTGTATATTTATTAATCCTAAGCTCCTAATTTATCTTTTCTCCCACTTCACAACCCCCTTTGGTAATATAAGATTATTTTCTGCATTTGTGAACCTATTTCTCTTTTGCAAATAAGTTCATTTGTATCAATTTTTAGTTTCCGCATGTAAGTGATATCCTAGGCCATTTGTCGATGTCTGATTCACTCATTTTACTATTAAAAATTGTGCTTAGACAGTTGTTATAAATCAAGACTGCCCTGGACATATTGGAAGTGGGGTCACTCTATGACCTGTAACATGGAAGAAAGAAGAAACTTGCTCAGGGGCACTCAGTGGCCAAGACTGGACTACAGGTCATTGGTTCCAAGCCCAGTGTTCTTTCTACCCAATTAAGATCCTCCTTATTATTTACAAATGAAAGTATTTTGTCACTAATATACACAAAAAAGTTGAAGAATTAGAGAGACTGCTAGTAAAATTGTGAGGCTTTACTTCCACTTCAATTAGATTCATTAAATTAATATATGAATTATATGTTGCATAAAACAGACTTTAAGGTACATCCATATTTATTCAAATGGCTATCACATACTTTTCAATAATTCTATGTATTAGTATATGACACACACATATATTTATATACATATATATTAATATATGTATATTAATCCCCTTCATGGATCACAGCCTTGTTGTTGATTTATAAAACCTAAAGATTTGGGTTCCTCTTTCTAAGGATCATCAAAGTGGTCTGAGATTCCTGGGCATGTCAGAGGTAACCTGTTTTCTGATCTGTAAGGTGGAAAATTATACAAGATATGTATTTCCACTGGGAGATTTATGCACATCCATAGCTTCTTAAAGCTGACTTGAGTTTTTTAAAGCTGTCTGGTCATATCTGATTCAGTGAACATCATTGTAATGACATTAAAGCCTTGTCAATATAATCGCTGTTTCTAAACATGTCCTATTATAAAGTTAATGGATTCTTATTAAAGTTATATAAATATTTACATTGGATGACTAGGTAGGAAGAAAAAGTAATTGTGGCATTTTTGTTCACAAAGGTCCATTTTACCAAATTGCTAAAAGTTAAACATAACAAAAGAAAATT
This sequence comes from Bubalus bubalis, assembly GCF_019923935.1. Taxonomy (NCBI): domain Eukaryota; kingdom Metazoa; phylum Chordata; class Mammalia; order Artiodactyla; family Bovidae; genus Bubalus; species Bubalus bubalis. The sequence goes on from NC_059176.1 coordinate 68,539,774, forward strand.
ACTTCATTTGATCTTGAAAACAAATATTCAGTTCAGTTCTGTCACTCAGTCATGTCCGATTCTTTGTGACCCCATGGACTGCAGCACGTCAGGCCTCTCTGTTTATCATTAACTTTCCGAGCTTGCTAAAACTCATGTCTGTCTAGTCAGTGATGCCAGCCAACCATCTCATCCTCTGTCGTCCCCTTCTCCTCCTGCCTTCAATCTTCCTCAGCATCAAGGTCTTTTCCAATGAGTCAGTTCTTCACATCAGGTGGCCAAAATATTGGAGCTTCAGCTTCAGCATCAGTCCTTCCAATGAACATCCAGGACTGATTTCCTTTAGGATTGACTGGTTGGATCTCCTTGCAGTCCAAGGGACTCTCAAGAGTCTTCTCCAACACCAAAGTTCAAAAACATCATTTCTTTGGCACTCAGCTTTCTTTATGGTTCAACTCTTACATCCATACATGACTACTGGGAAAACCATAGCTTTGAGTAGATGGACCTTTGTTGGCAAAGTAATGTGTTTTTTAGTGTGCTGTTAGGTTGGTCATAACTTTTCTTCCAAGGAGCAAGCATCTTTTAATTTCATTGCTGCAGTGATCTTGGAGCCCAAGAAAATAGTCTGTCACTGTTTCCATTGTTTCCCCATCTATTTGTCATGAGGTGGTGGGACCGGATGCCATGATCTTAATTTTTTGAATGTTAGTTTTAAGCCAACTTTTTCATTCTCCTCTTTGACTTTCATCAAGAGGCTCTTCCATTAATATTTTATAAGCAAATATTAATACCCAGAAATGTTTGAAACAAATGCATCAAAAATCACAATGGTTCTCATCAGTTACTTCAGGAACAGGTAATTATTTCTTGTTTTGCTAGATCTTGGATTAGCAGTTTATTAATTCATCAACCTATTAATTTATTTTGTAAAATTTTACTCAATCTAGAAACTTGGTCTCATGATGCCAGCGTGGTGCATTCTTGAATGTAGTTAATTGTAAATACTTTGAGAAAAATATCAAAGTCAAACAATCTGTGTGTGAATAGAAAATGATTTAAAATGTCCATTGCTATAATTCCAATGATAGCTGATTTTATAAAGATTTTAATGACAGCTGATTTTATATTTCTGTGCATGTAACATTTTTATATCTGTGAAACCTAGGACTGTAACCCAGCCTCTCTTTGTCTAATACTTTAATTCAGGTTCAAGAATATTCCCAAAGACTTAAGAATCATAATATGTACCAGCCAGCTTCAAAAGACATTTCTGAGGGAATGGTTTAGTAGTTGTATTCACTAATGAATCCCCGATCATTTAATAGTGATTAGAGAGAGCTTGTTTCATATTTAATACATCATAATTAAAATTAAAGACTTTTACATTTCAATGGATTCACAAATGTGTGTACTATAGAGGTATTAATTTTAGGGTGAAGGATAAATTTTTGCAACTGGCTCCTATTACAAACAAGTAAAAGGGAAAATGTCTTATGGCTCTCTTTGGATTTTTGAGGAAATATATTTTGCATTTCCCTTTCATAGATCACAACCTTGTCCTGGAAAATGGGCTTGCATAGTTGAGTGAAGCTTTGAATCATGTCATGCAGGGCCACCCAAGATGGACATATCATACTGAAGAGTACGGACAAGATGTGGTACACTGGAGGAGGGAATGGCAAACCACTTCAGTATTCTTGCTGTGAGAACTCCATGAGCATTATGAAAAGGCAAAAAGATGTGGCACTGGAAGATGTGCCCCCCAGGTCAGAAAGTGTCCAATATTAACTGGGGAAGAGCAGTGCCCCAGCCACCAAAGCCAAAGAAGCTTAAGTTGATTGGCTCTATGAAGACCTATAAGATCTTCTAGAATTAGCACCAGAAACAGATGTCCTTTTCATCATATGGGATTGAAATTCAAAAGTAGGAAGTCAAAAGGTACCTGGAGTAACGAGCAACTTTGATCTTAGAGGAAAAATGTAGCAGGGCTAAGATTAATAGAGTTTTGTCAAGAGAACACATGGTCATAGCAAACGCCCCTTTCCCATAACCCAAGAAACAACTCTACACATGGACATCATGAAATGGTCAGTATTAAAATCATATTGGTTGTATTTTTTCCAGCTGAAAACAGAGAAGCTCTACACAGTCAGCAAAAACAAGACCTGGAGATCATGAGCTCCTAATTAAAGAATTCAGGATTAAATTGAAAAAAGTAGGGGAAACCACTGGATTATTCAGGTATGACATAAATCAAATCCCTTAGGATTATAGAGTGGAGGTGATGAATAGATCCAGAGGTTTAGATCTGGTAGACATAGTGCCTGAATAACTACGGATGAAAGTTCATAATATTTTACATGAAGCAATGACCAAAACCATTCCAAAGAAAAAGAAAGGCAAGAAGACAAAGTGGTTATCTCAGGAGGGCTTCCAAACGCCTTAGGAAAGGGAAATGAAAAAGGAAAGGGATAAAGATAAAGATATACCCAACTGAATGTAGAGTTCCAGAGAATAACAAGGAGAGATAAGAAGGCCTTCTTAACTGAGCAATGCAAAGAAACGAGGAAAACAACAGAATGGGAAAAACTAGAGATCTCTTCAAGAAAATTGAAAATACCAGGGGAATATTTCATGCAAGGACGGGTATGATACAGGACAGAAATGGTAAGGCCCTAACTGAAGCAGAAGAGCTTAAGAAGAGGTGGAAAGAACACAGAAAAACTATAGAAAAAAGTCTTAATGACCTGGATAACCATGATGGTGTGGTCACTCACCTAGAGCCAGATATCTTGGAATGAGAAGTCAGGTGGGCTTTAGGAAACATTACTATGAGCAAAGCTAGTGGAGGTGAAAGAATTCCAGCTGAGCTATTAAAAATCCTAAACACAATGCTGTTAAATTGCTGTACTCAATATGTCAGCAAATTTGGACAACTCAGCAGTGGACATAGGGCTGGGAAAGTTCCATCTTCATTCCAATCCCAAAGAAGAGCAATGCCAAAGAATGGTTGAACTACTGCATAATTACACTCATTTCACATGTTAGCAAGGTAGTGTTCAAAATCCTTAAAGCTAGGCTTCAGCACTATGTGACTCAAGAACTTCCAAATGTTCAAGCTAGCTTTAGAAAAGGCGGAGGAACCCAAGATCAAATTGCCAACATTTGTTGTATGATAGAGAAGCAAAGGAATGCCAGAAAAATATATACTTCTACTTTATTGACTATGGTAAATCCTTTGATTATGTGGATCACAACAAAGTGTGAAAGTTCTTATAGAAAGGTGAATACCAGACCACTTTACCTGCCTCTTGGGAAACCTGTATGAAGGTCAAGAAGCAAGTTAGAACTGAACATGGAACAACTGACTGTTCAACATTAGGATAGAAGTACAACAAAGTTGTATATTGTCACCCTGCTTATTTAACTTATATGCAGAGTACATTATGTGAAATACTGGGCTGTATGAATCACAGGTTGGAATCAAAATTATTAGAATAAATATCAGCAACCTCAGATATGCAGATAATACCACTCTAATAGAAGAAAGTGAAGAGGAACTAAAGAGCTTTATGATGAGAGTGAATGAAGAGAGTGAAAAATCTGGCTTGAAACTTAACATGAAAAAAACTAAGATCATGGCATCCAGTTCTATCACTTCATGGCAAATAGAAGAGGGAAAAAGTGGAAACTGAAAGATTTTATTTTCTTGGAGTCCAAAATCACTGCCGATAGTGACTGCAGCCATGAAGTTTAAAAAAAAAAAAAAAAACAAAAACACTTCCTCCTTGGAAGGAAAACTGACACACCTAAGCAACGTGTTAAAAAGCAGAGACACTACTTTGCCAGGAAAGGTCCATATCACCAAGCTATTGCTTTTTCCAATAGTGATGTACAAATTTGAGTTGGCTTATAAAGAAGACTGAGTTATGAAGAATTGATGCTTTCAAACTATGGTGCCAGAAAAGACTCTTGAGCCTCCCTTGGACAGCAAGAAGATCAAACTAGTCAATCCTAAATAAATCAACCCTGACACTGATTGGAAGGACTGATGTTAAAGCCAAAGCTCCAATACTTTGGCCACTTGATGCAAAGAGCTGACTCATTTGAAAAGACCTTGATGCTGGGAAAGACTGAGGGCAGGAGGAGAAGGATGCTACTGAGGATGAGATGGTTGAATGGCATCATTGACTCAATAGACATGAGTTTAGGCAAACTCTGGGAGAAAGTGAAGGTCTGGGAAGCCTGGTGTGCTGTGGTTCATGGGGTCAAAAGAGTCAGACACAACTGAGCGACTGAACAACAACAAATATATAAATATGATATGTGTTTCCTGAGTGAATGCTCAACAAAGGGGCTCTTAGCAGAGGAGGCAATGGGCATATTGACAAATTTCATTATCTTTATGTAATTTCTGGAATGTCTATATTAGTAAAATATAATCACACACATAGAGTTGACAAAGTTTTATCATCAATTCTTATTTCACAGTTTTCCTGCACATTTTATATGCAAATAAATTTAATTAGTTTAGCATCTTTCTTTTACAAGGGAGAGACAAATCCTTTGCCTCTCTTTATTTTTCATGGACTTTCTGAGAAGTTTAAATGTTAGTTTGAGTTAAAAATGGCACTTTTTGGCTTTTAGAAGGGAGCAAGTTGTCAAAGATCGAACACTTGACTAAGTAGGTTCACTGTAAGAAAATTCTTAGATGTCTATTTAAGCAAAGTTACAATTATATTTCAAAGGCAAATACAGAAATTTGCATTGTTTTAAAATATATCTCTTTTAATATTGAGAAGACTCTGGTTTCTTAAGTAATCAAAGCCTTGATAAATATAACATGAAGCACAGGACAATATTTTTGAAATAATGTATCAGTTTCCTAGGCAGAATATTTAAAAGATAAAGGAAAGATTATTTTACTCTTTCTTATTAATGGTAGACTCCCACTCTAAGAAACATCTGCTCTTTAGTAGAGAGAGAACTAAATTCTAAATTTGCATTTTTTTCTTACCTTTTTTTTTTAAATTTTATTTTATTTTTAAACTTTACAATATTGTATTGGTTCTGCCATATATCGAAATGAATCCGCCACAGGCATACATGTGTTCCCCATCCTGAATCCTCCTCCCTCCTCCCTCCCCATACCATCCCTCTGGGTCGTCCCAGCCTACTAGCCCCAAGCATCCAGTATCGTGCATCGAATCTGGACTGGTGACTCATTTCATATATGATATTATACATATTTCAAGGCCATTCTCCCAAATCATCCCACCCTCTCCCTCTCCCACAGACTCCAAAAGACTGTTCTTTAAATCAGTGTCTCTTTTGCTGTCTCGTATACAGGGTTATCATTACCATCTTTCTAAATTCCATATATATGCATTAGTATACTGTATTGGTGTTTTTCTTTCTGGCTTAAGAAACACAAGCTGGAATCAAGATTGCCGGGAGAAATATCAATAACCTCAGATATGCAGATGACACCACCCTTATGGCAGAAAGTGAAGAGGAACTAAAAAGCCTCTTGATGAAAGTGAAAGTGGAGAGTGAAAAAGTTGGCTTAAAGCTCAACATTCAGAAAATGAAGATCATGGCATCTGGTCCCATCACTTCATGGGAAATAGATGGGGAAACAGTGGAAACAGTGTCAGACTTTATTTTTTTGGGCTCCAAAATCACTGCAGATGATGACTTCAGCCATGAAATTAAAAGACGCTTACTCCTTGGAAGGAAAGTTATGGCCAACTTAGATAGCATATTCAAAAGCAGAGACATTACTTTGCCAACAAAGGTCCGTCTAGTCAAGGCTATGGTTTTTTCCTGTGGTTATGTATGGATGTGAGAGTTGGACTGTGAAGAAGGCTGAGCGCCAAAGAATTGATGCTTTTGAACTGTGGTGTTGGAGAAGACTCCTGAGAGTCCCTTGGATTGCAAGGAGATCCAACCAGTCCATTCTGAAGGAGATCAGCCCTGGGATTTCTTTGGAAGGAATGATGCTAAAGCTGAAACTCCAGTACTTTGGCCACCTCATGCGAAGAGTTGACTCATTGGAAAAGTCTCTGATGCTGTGAAGGATTGGGGGCAAGAGGAGAAGGGGACGACAGAGGATGAGATGGCTGGATGGCATCACTGACTCGATAGACGTGAGTCTCAGTGAACTCTGGGAGTTGGTGATGGACAGGGAGGCCTGGCGTGCTGCAATTCATGGGGTCGCAAAGAGTCGGACATGACTGAGCGACTGATCTGATCTGATCTGTCACTCTGTATTATAGGCTCCAGTTTCATCCACCTCATTAGAACTGATTCAAATGTATTCTTTTTAATGGCTGAGTAATACTCCATTGCGTATATGTACCACAGCTTTCTTATCCATTCATCTGCTGATGGACATCTAGGTTGCTTCCATGTCCTGGCTATTATAAACAGTGCTGTGATGAACATTGGGGTACATGTGTCTCTTTCCCTTCTGGTTTCCTCAGTGTGTAGGCCCAGCAGTGGGATTGCTGGATCATAAGGCAGTTCTATTTCCAGTTTTTTTTAAGGAATCTCCACCCTGTTCTCCATAGTGGCTGTACTAGTTTGCATTCCCACCAACAGTGTAAGAGGGTTCCCTATTCTCCACATCCTCTCTAGCATTTATTACTTGTAGACTTTTGGATCGCAGCCATTCTGACTGGTGTGAAATGGTACCTCACTGTGGTTTTGATTTGCATTTCTCTGATGAGTGATGTTGAGCATCTTTTCATGTATTTGTTAGCCATCTGTATGTCTTCTTTGGAGAAATGTCTATTTAGTTCTTTGGCCCATTTTTTGATTGGGTCATTTATTTTTGCATTAGCGCAGTATTTATCCTAAGGCTTATTTTTTAAAAAACCTTATAAATAAATACATATAATCTTCACTAGGTCTGACCAAACATGATAATATTTCTTTTTCAAGAGACCTTCACAAAATATTATAAAGCGTAGTTTTTATTTTTAAATATCAGTTTAGTTTTCTAGTTATTGCTTTCCTTTTCCTCATTCCAGAATAGCTAATCATCCCAGTTAAGTTCAGTTTAGTTCAGCCGCTCAGTCATGCCTGACTCTTTGCAACCCTTTGAATCGCAGCATGCCAGGTCTCCCAATTCATCACCAACTCTGGAGTTCACTCAAACTCATGTTCTTCGAGTCGGTGATGCCATCCAGCCATCTCATCCTCTGTCGCCCCCTTCTCCTCCTGCCCCGAATCCCTCCCAGCATCAGGGCCTTCTCCAATGAGTCAACTCTTTGCATGAGGTGGCCAAAGTATTGGAGTTTCAGCTTTAGCATCATTCCTTCCAATGAACACCCAGGACTGATCTCCTTTACAATGGACTGGTTGGATCTCCTTGCAGTCCAAGGGACTCTCAAGAGTCTTCTCCAACACCACAGTTCAAAAGCATCAATTCTTTGGTGCTCAGCCTTCTTCACAGTCCAACTCTCACATCCATACATGACCACAGGAAAAACAATAGCCTTGACTAGACGGACCTTTGTTGGCAAAATAATGTCTCTGCTTTTGAATATGCTATCTAGGTTGGTCTTAACTTTCCTTCCAAGGAGTAAGCGTCCTTTAATTTCATGGCTGCAGTCATCATCTGTAGTGATTTTGGAGCCCAAAAAATAAAGTCTGACACTGTTTCCACTGTTTCCCCATCTATTTCCCATGAAGTGATGGGACCGGATGCCATGATCTTCATTTTCTGAATGTTGAGCTTTAAGCCAACGTTTTCACTCTCCTCTTTCACTTTTATCAAGAGCCTTTTTAGTTCCTCTTCACTTTCTGCCATAAGGGTGGTGTCATCTGCATAGCTGAGGTTATTGATATTTCTCCCGGCAATCTTGATTCCAGCTGGTGCTTCTTCCAGCCCAGCATTTCTCTTGATGTACTCTGCATATAAGTTAAATAAGCATGATGACAATATACAGCCTTGATGTACTCCTTTTCGTATATGGAACCAGTCTGTTGTTCCATGTCCAGTTCTAACTATTGCTTCCTGACCTGCATATAGGTTTCTCAAGAGGCAGGTTAGGTGGTCTGGTATTCCCATCTCTTTCAGAATTTTCCACAGTTTATTGTGATCCACACAGTCAAAGGCTTTGGAATAGTCAATAAAGCAGAAATAGATGTTTTTCTGGAATTCTCTTGCTTTTTCCATGATCCAGCGGATGTTGGCAATTTGATCTCTGATTCCTCTGCCTTTTCTAAATCCAACTTGAACAACTGGAAGTTCATGATTTGTGTATTGCTGAAGCCTGGCTTGGAAAATTTTGAGCATTACTTAACTAGCATGTGAGATGAGTGTAATTGTACAATACTTTGAGCATTCTTTGGCATTGCCTTTCTTTGGGATTGGAATGAAAACTGATGTTTTCCAGTCCTGTGGCCACTGCTGAGTTTTCCGTATTTGCTGGCATATTGAGTGCAGCATGTTCACAGCATCATCTTTCAGGATTTGAAATAGCTCCACTGGAATTCCATCACCTCCACTAGCTTTGTTCGTAGTGATGCTTTCTAAGGCTCACTTGAAGCGTCTGCCTACAATCATCCCAGTTAAGGGAAAATTAGGTCTCCTTTAATAAAATAGGTCTCCTTTAATAAAAATAGATCCTTTAAAACTTTTCTTATCAAAAACACCTTTTTTTTTTGGAATAATGGGGCTTTATTTTTTATTTACCAGTGGTACCATCATTACCAATTTTCTTGACCATTCACACTATAGTATTTTAAAAATTGGATTTTTTTCAGTCAGTGTAAAAGCATGTTTTCACTGACTGCCACACACTCTCATTCTGTACCAAATTTACATAATTTTAAATTTGAGAGATGTACATGTCTTTTAAAGGATAGCTTCTTATATATCTTAAATATCTTATATATCTAGCAGAAATATATATTTTTCCATATATTCTTATATATATATATATTCTTATATATCTTTAAATATCTAGTAAAAGTAAGAAACTTGTGGGACTAAGCCTAGGTTTGGAAAAATTTTTCCTGTATTAGATTTAATTCTGACAACTCTGAATGTCTGTTTCTGTAAAAAAAACTATTTTTAATACAAATTTATTTATTTTAATTGGAAGCTAATTACTTTATAATATTGTAGTGGTTTTGCCATACATTGACATGAATCCACCATGGGTGTGCACATGCTCCCCATCCTGAATTGCCCCCCACTCCCCTCCCCATCCCATTCCTCTGGGTCATCCCAGTGCACCAGCTGTCTCATGCTTCGAACCTGGACTGGGGATCTGTTTCACATATGGTAATATACACGTTTCAATGCTATTCTCCTAAATCATCCCATGCTACCCTCTCCCACAGAGTCCAAAACTGATCTATACATCCGTGTCTCTTTTGCTGTTTCACATTTAGGGTTATCGTTACCATTTTTCTAAATTCCATATACATGCATTAATACTGTATTGGTGTTTTCCTTTCTGGCTTACTTCACTCGGTATAATAGGCACCAGTTTCATCCACCTTATTAGAACTGATTCAAATGCATTCTTTTTAATGGCTAAGTAATATTCCATTGTGTATATGTACCACAGCTTTCTTATCATTCATCTGCTGATGGACATCTAGGTTACTTCCATTCTTCATTATAATAAACAGTGCTGCGATGAACATTGGGGTACACGTGCCTCTTTCAATTCTGGATTCCTCGGTTTGTATGCCCAGCAATAGGATTTCTGGGTCATATGGCAGTTCTATTCCCAGTTTCTTAAGGAATCTCCACACTGTTCTCCATAGTGACTAGTTTGCATTCCCACAAACAGTGTAAGAGGGTTCCCTTTTCTTCACACCCTCTCCAGCATTTATTGCTTGTAGACTTTTGGATCGCAGCCATTCTGACTGGTGTGAAATGGTACCTCACTGTGGTTTTGATTTGCATTTCTCTGATAATGAGTGATGCTGAGCATCTTTTCATGTGTTTGTTAGCCATCTGCATGTCTTCTTTGGAGAAATGTCTGTTTAGTTCTTTGGCCCATTTTATGATTGGGTCATTTATTTTTCTGCAATTGAGCTGCAGAAGTTGCTTGTATATTTTTGAGATTAATTCTTTGTCAGTTGCTTCACTTGCTATTATTTTCTCCCATTCTGAAGGCTGTACTTTCACCTTGCTTAGAGTTTCCTTTGTTGAGCGAAAACTTTTAAGTTTATTTAGGTCCTATTTGTTTACTTTTGCTTTTATTTCGGAGAAGGCAATGACACCCCACTCCAGTACTCTTGCCTGGAAAATCCCATGGACAGAGGAGCCTGGTAGGCTGCAGTCCATGGGGTCGCTGAGAGTCGGACACGACTGAGCGGCTTCACTTTCACTTTTCACTTTTCACTTTCATGTATTGGAGAAGGAAAGGGCAACCCACTCCAGTGTTCTTGCCTGGAGAATCCCAGGGACGGGGGAGCCTGGTGGGCTGCTGTCTATGGGGGTCACACAGAGTTGGGCACGACTGAAGTGACTTAGCATAGCATAGCTTTTATTTCCAATACTCTGGGAGGTGGGTCATAGAAGATCTTGCTATGATTTATGTTGGAGAGTAAAAAAACAATTTTATCTTATTCTTTTTTGTACTTTTAAAATAATTTTTTTAATTGGAGTGTAGTTTCTTTGCAATGTTGTGTTAGTTTCTGCTGTGCAGCAGTGTAAATCAGTTGCTGCTGCTGCTGCTAAGTCGCTTCAGTCGTGTCCGACCTTGTGCGACCCCATAGACGGCAGCCCACCAGGCTCCCACATCCCTGGGATTCTTCAGGCAAGAACACTGGAGTGGGTTCCAGTTCCTTTTCCAATGCATTAAAGTGAAAAATGGAAGTGAAGTCGCTCAGTCGTGTCCGACTCCTAGCGACCCCATGGACTGCAGCCCACCAGGCTCCTCCATCCATGGGATTTTCCAGGCAAGAGTACTGGAGTGGGGTGCCATTGCCTTCTCCTGCAAATTGGTTATATGTATACAAATATCCACTCTTTTTCAGGTTTCCTTCTATTTTAAGTCACTATAGAGCATTGAGTAGAGTTCTCTGTGCTATACAGTAAGTTCTAATTAGTTATCTATTTGATACAAGTGGGCCTTAGAAAGCATAACTATGAACAAAGCTAGTGGAGGTGATGGAATTCCAGTGGAGCTATTTCAAATCCTGAAAGATGATGCTGTGAAAGTGCTGCACTCAATATGCCAGCCAATTTGGAAAACTCAGCAGTGGCCACAGGACTGGAAAAGGTCAGTTTTCATTCCAATCCCAAAGAAAGGCGATGCCAAAGAATGCTCAAAGTACCGCATAATTGCACTCATCTCACATACTAGCAAAGTAATGCTCAAAATTCTCCAAACCAGACTTCAGCAATACATGAACAGTGAACTTCCAGATGTTCAAGCTGCTTTTAGAAAAGGCAGAGGAATCAGAGATCAAATTGCCAACATTCACTGGATCATGGAAAAAGCAAGACAGTTCCAGAAAAACATCTATTTCTGCTTTATTGACTATGCCAAAACCTTTGACTGTGTGGATCACAATAAAATGTGGAAAATTCTGAAAGAGGTAGGAATACCAAACCACCTGACCTGCCTCTTGAGAAACCTATATGCAGGTCAGGAAGCAACAGTTAGAACTGGACATGGAACAACAGACTGGTTCCAAATAGGAAAAGGAGTACTTCAAGGCTGTATATTGTCATTGTGCTTATTTAACTTATATGCAGAGTACATCATGAGAAATGCTGGGCTGGAAGAAGCACCAGCTGGAATCAAGATTGCCGGGAGAAATATCAATAACCTCAGCTATGCAGATGACACCACCCTTATGGCAGAAAGTGAAGAGGAACTAAAAAGGCTCTTGATAAAAGTGAAAGAGGAGAGTGAAAATGTTGGCTTAAAGCTCAACATTCAGAAAACGAATATCATGGCATCCGGTCCCATCACTTCATGGGAAATAGATGGGGAAACAGTGGAAACAGTGTCAGACTAATTTTTGGGGCTCCAAAATCACTGAAGATGGTTATTGCAGCCATGAAATTAAAAGACACTTGCTCCTTGGAAGGAAAGTTATGACCAACCTAGATAGCATATTCAAAAGCAGAGACATTACTTTTCCAACAAGGTCCATCTTTTCAAGGCTATGGTTTTTCCTGTGGTCATGTATGGATGTGAGAGTTGGACTGTGAAGAAAGCTGAGTGCTGAAGAATTGATGCTTTTGAACTGTGCAAGGAGATCCAACCAGTCCATTCTAAAAGAAATCAGTCCTGGGTGTTCATTGGAAGGACTGATGCTAAAGCTGAAACTCCAGTACTTTGGCCATCTCGTGTGAAGAGTTGAGTCATTGGAAAAGATCCTGATGCTGGGAGGGATTGTGGGCAGGAGGAGAAGGGGACGACAGAGGATGAGATGGCTGGATGGCATCACCGACTCGATGGACATGAGTTTGAGGAAACTCCAGGAGTTGGTCATGGACAAGGAGGCCTGGCGTGCTGTGATTCATGGGTTCACCAAGAGTCAGACAGAACTGAAAGACTGAAGGGAACTGAACTGAACTGGTTCATGGTATTGTATATATGTCAGTCCCAATTTCCCGATTCATCTCACTCTCTTTCTCCCTTGGTAACCATAAGTTTCTTCCCTGCAATTATGACCCTATTTTTCCTTTGCAAATAAGTTCATCTGTAGAATCTTTTCCAGATTACATATTTAAGGCATGCTATGCTATGCTATGCTAAGTCACTTCAGTCGTGTCCGACTGTTTGTGACCCCGTAGACAGCAGCCCACCAGGCTCCCCCATCCCTGGGATTCTCCAGGCAAGAACACTGGAGTGGGTTGCCATTTCCTTCTCCAATGCATGAAAGTGAAAAATGAAAGTGAAGTCGCTCAGTCGTGTCCGACTCTCAGCGACCCCATGGACTGCAGCCTACCAGGCTCTTCCATCCATGGGATTTTCCAGGCAAGAGTACTGGAGTGGGGTGCCATTGCCTTCACCAATTTCAGGAATATTACATGATATTTGACTTCTCTTTCTGACTTACTTCACTCTTAAGATAATATCTAGTTCCATTCAAGTCTTTCCAAATGGCATTATTTTGTTGTTTTTTATGGCTGAGTAATATGCCATTATATACATGCAGCACATATTCTTTATCCATTCTTCATTTGATGGACACTTAGATTGCTCCCATGTCCTGGCTATTGTAAATAGTGCTGCAATGAACACTGGGATGCATACATCCTTTCAAATTCTGATTTTCTCCAGATATATGCTTGGAGTGGAATTGTTGGATCGTATTGTAGCTCTATTTTTTTTTTTTTTAAAGGAATCTCCATCTTGTTTTCCATAGTGACTGCACCAAGTTATTAACACATACCAAGGAAGAGTTTGGAAGGGCTTCCTCTTTGCTCTATACTCTTTCCAGCATTTATTAATATTTTTTTTAGATATTTTTGAGAATGGCTGTTCTGACTAGTGTGAGGTGATACCTCATTGTATTTTTTATTTGAATTTATGTAATAGTTAGTGATGTTGAACATCATTTCATGCACTTCTTGGCCACTTGTATGTCTTCTTTGGAGAAATGTCTGTTTAGAACTTCCACTCATTTAAAAAAAATTATTTTTTTAATTATGAAAGTATGATAACACATTTACAGAAAATGTAATACAGAACATTTCTTGTATTTCTTGTACAGAACATTGTTCTGTATTCTGGAAAATACAGAACAAGGTTAAATATAGTTCTATTCTATATTATAATTATTTTTAAGTAGATAAATTAAAACTTGTGGTTGGAATTTCAATATCAAACTCTCAAAAGTTAACAGAATATATATATAGAAAAGTAGAATGATACAGTAAAACTCAAAAGCATAATCAACCAATTCAAGAAAATTAAGGTTTCTACAATTTTCACAGAACAGTAGGCTATAAATTTTATTCAGATTTTCATAGACTATAAGCTTGAAGACACTGGAACATGTCCAGTGGCCTAAGACCAAATGCAAAAATTTAATGGTCTAAAGCTATCAAAATCATACAGACTCTGTTTGCTTAATATTGTGGAATTATGCTAGAGATCAATATCAAGAGATATTGAAAATATCCCCCATATTTTCAAGTGCAATGTGACATGTTACAAAGAGATATTTGACTTAGCCATTGAAAGCCTCAATAAAGTTAGAAGACTGAAAAAAAATAGGATGATTGCAGAGAAAAAACAATTAAATGAGAACTTATTATCAAAATGAGAAATTAATATCAAAGACACTTAAAAAACCCCATCTATATGGCAGTTGTATGCCCACTTTTAAATGACGGATGTATCTAAGAAGCCATAACAAGGAAAATCAGAAAATATCTGTAACAGAATAAAAATGAAAAGAGAATTTACCAGAATTTGTTGTATGCAGCTGAAGCTACTCAATGTGACTAAATATAATGTGGTGTATGAGAACAATAATGGACCTAGCACAAAATTTTGTGAAATTTGAACAAAATCTGTACTTCAGTTAATAATACTGTATCAAATATTAATTTCCTTCTTCTTCTTTTTTTTTTTAGCAGCATAGTATTTCTTTCTGTTCTCAGAATTGGATTAGAAGTTTCAAGCATCATTCATTTTTTTAAAAAAATCATGAAGATAGTAAGCTTTCTATCCCAGTGTATGATGGCAGAGTAGAAAGACATGAGCTCATCTCCTCCTGCAAGAATACCAGAATCACAACTAGCTGTTGAACAACTATCAATAGGAGGATGTTTGAACCCACCAAAAATGATACTCCATGTCCAAACACAAAGAAGAAGCCAAAAAGAGATGTAGGAGGGGTACAACAATGACAAAATCTAACCCCATAGCTGCTGGGTGGCCAACCCACAAACTGGAGAATAATAATACCAAATAATTTATCCAACTGTTATGAAGGATCTGAACCCCACATCAGGCTTACCATCTGGGGATCCAGAAAAATGACTGAGAATCCCCAGGGAATCTGACTTTTAAGGACAGTGGCATTTGATTATATGAATTCCACAGGATTGGAAAAACAGAGACTCCACTCTTGGAGGGAACAAACAAAATATTGCATGTACCAAGAACCAGGGGAAAGGAGGAGTGACCCCACCGAAGGCTGAACCAAACCCACCTGCTAGTGTGGGAGTGTCTCCTGTGGAGGCGTGTGTTGGCAGTGGCTCACTGGGAAGGGGAACACGGGCAACAGCAGTCCTGGAAGGTGACCTTTGGTGTAAGTCCTCTTGGAGGTTGCCATGAACCCTACCATAGAGTCAGTAGATTGCAGGGCTGGATCACCTCAATCCAAACAACTAACAGGGAGGGAGCACAAACACCCCTTTAGCAGATAATTGGATTAAAGCCTTGCTGAGCATAGTCCTGTATACCAGAGCATGATCCAGTTTTTCATACTGCCAGTCCCTCCAACAAGAAACTTACACAAACCTCTTAAACTATTCCACCACTGGGCAGACAGAAAAATAAAGGAAAACCAGAATCCCACGGTGGAATAAAAACTAATTTACAGAAATTTAGTCAAAATGAAAAGGCAGAGACTTAAGTCCTGGATTAAGGCACAAAATAAAACACCAGAAACATGAGTAAATGAAGTGGACATAGGCAACTTTCAAGAAAAAGAATTCAGAATAATGACAGCAAATATGAGTCAGAATCTCAGAAACTGAATGGAGAAGGATCATGAAATATTTACTGAAGACCTAGAAGAACCACAAGAAAAACAGAGATGAAAAATACACTAGAAGGAATCAATGGCAGAATAACTGAAGTCGAAGAACAGAGAAGTGACTGGTGAACAGAATGGTGGAAAACACTGCCACAGAAAAGAATATAGAAAAAAGAATGAAAAAAATGAAAATGGCCTGAGAAAGTACTGGAAGAAATAATAGCTGAAAATTTCCCTAACATGGGACAGGAAATAGTTAACCAAGTCTAATAAGTGCAGAGAGCCCCAGAAAGGATAAACCCAAAGAGATACACACTAAGGTACATAGTAATCAAAAACAAAAATTAAACATGAAGATAACATATTAAAAGCAAGAAGAGAAAAATGACAAATAACATACAAGGGAACTCCCATAATGTTATAACCTGATTTATCAAAAGAAACTCTACAAGCTGGAAGGGAATGGCATGATATACTTAAAACGATGAAAGGGAAGAACCTACAACCAATAATACTCTACCCAGCAAGATTCTTGTTCAGATTGGGGAAATCAAAAGCTTTCAAGACAAGCAAAAGTTAAGAGTATTCAGCACCACCAACCAGCTTCACAACAAATGGTAAAGGAACCTCTCTAGGAAGGAAACAGAAGGAAAAGACCTACACAAAATAAACCCAAAATAATTGAAAATGAGAATAGACTCATACATATCCATGATTACTTTGAATGTAAATGGGATAAATGCCCAACCACAAGACATAGATTGGCTGGATAAATGAAGATAGGTTCATGTATGCACTGCCACTCACCACATCACTCAACTTAGCTCCCAAAATTGTATGTGACAATTTTATATTGTTAGGTTAATAACGTTTCCATTATGGCTTGCAATTGTAATGATCTTTTATTTTTCTCTGGCTATTGATTGTGATAAGAAGAAAGCCTGTTAATTGAACAATGCAAAGAAATAGAGGAAAACAATAAAATGGGAAAGACTTGAGATCTCTTCAATAAATTTAGAGATACCAAGGGACTATTTCATTCAAAGATGGGCACAATAAAGGACAGAAACGGTATGGACCTACAAAAGCAGAGATATTAAGAAGAGGTGGCAAGAATACACAGAAGAATTACACACAAAAAAATCGTAATGACCCAGATATCCATGATGGTGTGATCACTCACCTAGAACCAGACATCCTGGACAGCAAGGTCAAATGGGCTTTAGGAAGCATCACTATGAACAAAGCTAGTGGAAGTGATGGAATTCCAGCTGAGCTATTTCAAATTCTAAAAGATGATGCTGTGAAAGTGTTGCACTCAACATGCCAGCCAATTTGGAAAACTCAGCAGTAGCCACAGGACTGGAAAAGGTCAGTTTTTATTCCAATCCCAAAGAAGGGCAATGCCAAAGAATGTTCAAACTATCACACAATTACACTCATTTCACATGCTATCAAAGTAATGCTCAAAATTCTCCAAGATAGATTTCAACTGTATGTGAACCAAGAACGTCCAGATGTTCAAGCTGGGTTTAGAAAAGGCAGAGGAACCAGAGATCAAATTGTCAAAATTTGCTGGATCATCAAAAAAGAGAGAGTTCCAGAAAAAACATCCATTTCTGCTTTATTGACTATGCCAAAGTCTTTGACTTTGTAGGTCATAGCAAACTGTGGAAAATTCCGAAAGAAATGGGAATACCCCACCAATTTACCTGTTTCTTGAGAAACCTGTATGCAGGTCAAAAAGCAACAGTTAGAACTGGACATGGAACAATGAATTGGCTATAAATTGGGAAATGAGTGCATCAAAGCTGTATATTGTCACCCTGCTTATTTAATTTACATGCAGGGTACAACATGCAAAATGCCAAGCTGGATGAAGCACAAGCTGGAATCAAGATTGCTGGGAGAAATATCAATAACATCAGCTATGCAGATGACACCACCCTTATGGCAGAAAGCATAGACGAAATAAAGAGCCTCTTGATGAAGGTGAAAGAGGAGAGCAAAAAAGCTGGCTTAAAACTCAACATTCAACAATTGAAGATCATGGCATCCGGCCCCATCACTTCATGGGAAATAGATGGGGAAACAATGGAAACAGTGAGAAACTATATTTTCTTGAGCTCCAAAGTCACTGCAGATGGTGACGGCAGCCATAAAATTAAATCATGCTTGCTCCTTTGATGAAAAGCTATTACCAACCTAGACAGCATATTGAAAACCGAGGTGTTAATGACAAATATCCATCTAGTCAAAGCTATGGTTTTTCGAGTAGTCAGGTTTAGAGGGGAGAGTTGGACCATAAAGAAGGCTGAGCACTGACCAATTGACACTTTTGAACTGTGGTGTTGGAGAAGACTCTTAAAAGTCCCTTGAACTGCAAGGAGATCAAATCAGTCAATCCCCAAAGAAATAAATCCTGAATATTCTTTGGAGGGACTGATCCTGAAGCTGAATCTCCAATATTTTTGCCATGTGATGCAAAGTGCCAACTCATTGGAAAAGATCTCATTGCTGGGAATGATTGAAAGCAGGAGGAGAAGGGGACGACAGAGATGGAAATGATTGGCTGCATCACCAACATAATTGACATGAATCTGAGCAAGCTCCAGGAGATGGTGAAGTACAGGAAAGCCTATCATGCTGCAGTCCATGGGATTGCAAAGAGTCAGACATGACTGAGTGATTGAACAACAAAAATTCATTTTGGAAACTGATAAACATCTTTACTATTGTGATTATGTAACTATTATTTACTTAATACTGTTGTATCATAATCAATGCAAAAAATAGAATTATTTATCACTAAAACTATAATTTTATCTAACAAATGCCATCACTTTTGAAAATCCAGATACATAACAGAATTATCTTGGAATTAAAAACAAATACTACTGCTCAAGTATTTATTTCTTTCTCCAAAACGCCTATGTTTCTAATGAGCCACCATGTTGAAAGCAACTGGACTATATGATGATCTTTTACATTTATTTGGGTTTTTTTCACTTTTTCTATTTCATATCCAATGCTCCCATTTCATTTAGTTTGTTTTCCACCCCCCCTTTTTTTCTGGATGTCGTTTTTCAAGCCTTTATCAAATATAGAAAATCTTTTCTATAATACTATTTTCAACAACACATTAAAAAGCTCACACACCATTGTCAAGTCGGGTTTATTCCAACTATGTAAGAATTCTTCAATATACACAAATCAAACAGTGTGATGTACCATATTAACAAATTGGAAGATAAAAACCATATGATCATTTCAATAGATGCAGAAAAAGCCTTCAACAATATTCAGCACTCATTTATGACAAAAACACTTCAATAAATGGGCATGGAAGGAACCTACATCAACATAGTAAAGGCCATATATGATAAACCCACATCAAACATTATCAGTAGTGAAAGACTGAAAACATTCCCTCTAAGATCAGGAACAAGATAAGTTTGTCCACTCTCATGACTATTATTCAACATAATTTTGGAAGTCCTAGCCACAGCAATTAGAGAAGAAAAAGAAATAAAAGGAATCTGATAGGAAAAGAAGGGTTAAAACTCTCACTAGATGACATGATACTATACATAGAAAATCCAAAAGAAACTATCAGAAAATTACTAAAGCTAATCAAGGAATTCAGCAAAGTCATGACGTACAAGGTCATTTCACAGAAATCACTTGCATTCCTATATAATAGCAAGGAAAAATCAGAAAGTGAAATTAAGGAATCAATTCCATTCACCATTGCAATGAAAATAATAAAATATCTAGGAATAAACCTACCTAAGGAGACAAAAGAACTGTATAAGAAAAATTATGAAAGAATTTCATTTCTTTCTGATGAAAGAAATCAAAGATGGCATAAACAGATAGAGATATTCCATGTCCCTGGGCAGGAAGAATCAATATTGTGAAAATGACTATACTACCAAATGCTATCTACATATTGAATACAATCCTTATCAAATTGTCAAAGGCATTTTTCAGAGAACTAGAACAAAAAATTTCACAATTCATATGGAAAAACAAAAACCCTGAATAGTCAAAGCAAGCTTGAGAAAGAAGAATGGAGCTGGAGGAATCAACCTTCCTGACTTCAGATTATACTACAAAGATACAGTCATCAGGACAGTATGGCACTGGCACAAAAACAGAAATGTAGGCAAATGTAACAAGATAGAAAGCCCAGAAATGAATGCATGCATCTATATGTACCTTATTTTTAACAAAGGAGGCAAGAATATACAACGGGGCAAAGATAGACTCTTCAATAAATGGTCCTAGGAAAACTGGACAGCTGCATGTAAAAGAATGAAATTAGAACACCTCCTAACACCATACAGAAATATAAACTCAAAATGGATTAATGACCTAAGTTTAAAACCAGAAACTATAAAACTCTTAGAGGAAAATATAGGCAAAACACTTGATGACATAAAGCAACATCTTCTATGACCCACCTCCTAGAGTAATGTAAATAAAATAAAGAATAAATAAGTGTGATCTAATTAAACAAAAGCTTTTGAACAGCAAAGAAAAACTTGAAAAATGTGAAAAGACAACCTTCAGAATGGGAGAAAATAATAGCCAAGGAAAAAACTGATAAATAATTGATTTCCAAAATGTACAAGCAGCTCAATACCAGAAAAACAAGCAACCCAATCAAACAGTGGGAAACAGACCTAAACAGACAGTTCTTCAAAGAAGACATACAGATGGCTAACAAACACCTGGAAAGATGCTCAACATCACTCATTATTCAGTTCAGTTCAGTTCAGTCACTCAGTGGTGTCCAGCTCTTTGTGACCCTATGAACGACAGCATGCCAGGCCTCCCTGTCCATCACCAACTCCCGGAGTCCACCCGAACCCATGTCCATTGAGTTGGTGGTGCCATGCAACCATCTCATCCTCTGTCACCCCCTTCTCCTCCTGCCTCAGTCTTTCCCAGCATTAGGGTCTTTTCAAATGAGTCAGCTCTTCGCATCAGGTGGCTAAAGTATTGGAGTTTCAGCTTCAACATCAGTCCTTCCAATGAACATCAAAAAATTGATCTCCTTTAGGATGGACTGGTTGGATCTCCTTGCAGTCCAAGGGACTAAGAGTCTTCTCCAACAACACAGTTCAAAAGCATCAATTCTTTGGTATTCAGCTTTCTTTATAGCCGAACTCTCACATCCATACAGGACCACTGGAAAAACCATAGCCTTGACTAGATGGACCACTGTTGACAAAGTAATGTCTCTGCTTTTTAATATGCTGTCTAGGTTGGTCATAATTTTCCTTCCACGGAGTAAGCACCTTTTAATTTCATGGCTGCAATCACCATCTACTGTGATTTTGCATCCCAGAAAAATAAAGTCAGCCACTGTTTCCCCATCTATTTGCCACGAAGTGATGGGACCAGATGCCATGATCTTCGTTTTCTGAATGTTGAGCTTTAAGCCAACTTTTTTATTCTCCTCTTTCACTTTCATCAAGAGGCTCTTTAGTTCTTCTTTCAGAGAAGGCAATGGCACCCCAGTCCAGTACTCTTGCCTGGAAAATCTCATGGGCAGAGGAGCCTGGTAGGCTGCAGTCCATGGGGTTGCAAAGAGTTGGACATGACTGAGCGACTTGACTTTCACTTTTCACTTTCATGCATTGGAGAAGGAAATGGCACCCCACTCCAACTCTTGCCTGGAGAATCCCAGGGACAGGAGTATACTTTCTGCCATAAGGGTGGTTAAATTTGCATATCCGAGGTTATTGATATTTCTCCCGGCAATCTTAATTCCAGTTTGTCCTTCATCCAGACCAAGAGTTCTCATGATGTACTCGGCACATAAGTTAAATAAGCAAGGTGACAATATACAGCCTTCACATACTCCTTTTCCTATTTGGAACCAGTCTGTTTTTCCATGTCTGGTTCCAACTGTTGCTTCTTGACCTGCATACAAATTTCTCAAGAGGCAAGTCAGGTGGTCTGGTATTCCCATCTCTTTCAGAATTTTCCACAGTTTATTGTGATCCACACAGTCAAAGGCTTTGGCATAGTCAATAAAGCAGAAATAGATGTTTTTCTGGAACTCTCTTGCTTTTTCCATGATCTAGCAGATGTTGGCAGTTTGATCTCTGGTTCCTCTGCCTTTTCTAAATCCAGCTTGAACATTTGGAAGTTCACGGTTCATGTATTGCTGAAGCTTGGCTTGGAGAATTTTGAGCATTACTTAACTAGTATGTGAGATGAGTGCAATTGTGTGGTAGTTTAGGCATTCTTTGGCATTGCCTTTCTTTGGGATTGGAATGAAAACTGACCTTTTCCAATGTAAATCAAAACTACAATGAGATTCCACCTCACACCAGTCAGAATGGCCATTATCAAAAAGTCTACAGACAGTAAATGCTGGAGAGAGTGTGGAGAAAAGGGAACCCTCTCTCATTGCTGGTGGGAATGTAAATTAATACACCACTATGGAAGACAATATGGATGTTCCTTAAAAAACTAGAAATAAAACCACCATCTATTTCTTCTTTATTTATTATGCCAAAGCCTTTGACTGTGTGGATCACAATAAACTGTGTAAAATTCTGAGAGATTGGAATACCAGACCACCTGACCTGCCTCTTGAGAAACCTGTATGCAGGTCAGGAAGCAAAAGTTAGAACCAGATATGGAACACCAGACTGGTTCCAAATAGGAAAAGGAGTACGTCAAGGCTGTATATTGTCACCCTACGGAGAAGAGATGGAGAAGTGGCAGAGACATTGACATCCACCACCAGATAGTGGGGGCTGGGCAGGGAGGCACAGGCTGCATCATTGGTCCTTAGGATAAGGACTGGGCCTGAATTCCCTAAGGACAATCTGAGGGAGCTAATGTGAGATAGCAACCCAAACCATGGGAGCTCCAGAGAGACCAAAAAGAACCCCCCAAAAAACCAAAACCAAACCAAAACAAAACACACACACACAAAAACGAAAACAAAAAAAACCTTTCCTGCAAAAGACTCTAATGCTGCCTGGTGACCCTTGATGTGCTCACAGAACAAAGGATTAAGCAAATACCAAAGCTAGAGAAATCCAGCTGCTGTATAGGGCCCTCCTTTTCTGGAGGCAGAGAAGCAGGAGTGCAACAGCAAGAGCTGGAAAGCAAGGGGTTGCTGCAATCTTGGTCCCAGAGACTGCATCTTCCACCAAACTGTGAGCATGCTCAAAGTTGCTAACCACATCTTCCTGAGATGGCTGACTTCTGCCAGGAGTGCCACAGCCTGAGATGAGCTCCCCAGAGGAGATACATGGCACACCTGGGACTGTGCTCTCACTCTGCAACCAAGAAACCGAGGGGCTGAGACTGATGTGGGATAGTATGCTTGCCAAGTACCTGGTCGCCTGAGCTGCTCTGACCTGGGAAGGACACAAAACACACAGCCCATCTGGGTCTGTGTCTCTGTGGAGTTCCCGAGAACCTCAGCAGCTTAGACATGGAAAGTGCTTGAAACTCAGGGCCCACTTGGGACAGTGCACTAGTAGAGCATCCTGGAGCCTTAGCAGTATGGACATAGGAGACACATTTTGCATGGACTGTGGCACATCCAGTGTGGCCCATCCAATGCAAGTACTCCCCACACATGCCAGTGGTGTTTGATTGCAGTGTTCCTCCCTCCCCTCAACTGAACAAGTAAGCCTAAGTGGCCAACTTCTTGCTCTTGTGTCAGGACAGAAATTAGACATTGAAGAGGCTTGAAAACAGAGGAAGCTAAAATAAACAAAAGAAGGGGAACAACTCTGGAAGTGACAGGTGCAACAGATTAAAACCCTGCAGTGAGTACTGAGATTGTGCATTTGAGGGGCACCTATAGACCTTGAATGAGGACATACCTATAGACCTTGAATGAGGTCATACCTCATTCAGGTATGACCTAAATCAAATCCCTTATGATTATACAGTGGAAGTGAGAAATAGATTTAAGGGCCTAGATCTGATAGATAGAGTGCCTGATGAACTATGGACTGACGTTCGTGACATACAGTAGACAGGAATCAAGACCATCCCCATGGAAAAGAAATGCAAAAAAGCAAAATGGCTGTCTGGGGAGGCCTTACAAATAGCTGTGAAAAGAAGAGAAGTGAAAAGCAAAGGAGAAAAGGAAAGATATAAGCATCTGAATGCAGAGTTCCAAAGAATAGCAAGAAGAGATAAGAAAGCCTTCCTCAGCGATCAATGCAAGGAAATAGAGGAAAACAACAGAATGGGAAAGACTAGAGATCTCTTCAAGAAAATTAGAGATACCAAGGGAACATTTCATGCAAAGATGGGCTCGATAAAGGACAGAAATTGTATGGACCTAACAGAAGCAGAGGATATTAAGAAGAGATGGCAAGAATACACAGAAGAACTGTACAAAAAAGATCTTCACGCCCCAGATAATCACGATGGTGTGATCACTGACCTAGAGCCAGACATCCTGGAATGTGAAGTCAAGTGGGCCTTAGAAAGCATCACTACAAACAAAGCTAGTGGAGGTGATGGAATTCCAGTTGAGCTATTCCAAATCCTGAAAGATGATGCTGTGAAAGTGCTGCACTCAATATGCCGGCCCATTTTGAAAACTCAGCAGTGGCCACAGGACTGGAAAAGGTCAGTTTTCATGCCAATCCCAAAGAAAGGCAATGCCAGAGAATGCTCAGACTACCACACAATTGCACTCATCTCACACGCTAGTAAAGTAATGCTCAAAATTCTCCAAGCCAGGCTTCAGCAATATGTGAACTGTGAACTTCCTGATGTTCAAGCTGTTTTTAGAAAAGGCAGAGGAACCAGAGATCAAATTGCCAACATCTGCTAGATCATGGAAAAAGCAAGAGAGTTCCAGAAAAACATCTATTTCTGCTTTATTGACTATGCCTAAGTCTTTGACTGTGTGGATCACAATAAACTGTGGACAATTCTTAAAGAGATGGGAATACCAGACCACCTGACTTGCCTCTTGAGAAATTTGTATGCAGGTCAGGAAGCAACAGTTAGAACTGGACATGGAACAACAGACTGGTTCCAAATAGGAAAAGGAGTACTTCAAGGCTGTATATTGTCACCCTGCTTATTTAACTTATATGCAGAGTACATCATGAGAAACGCTGGACTGGAAGAAGCACAAGCTGGAATCAAGATTGCCGGGAGAAATATCAATATCCTCAGATATGCAGATGACACCACCCTTATGGCAGAAAGTCAAGAGGAACTAAAAGGACTCTTGATGAAAGTGAAAGTGAATGTGGAGAGTGAAAAAGTTGGCTTAAAGCTCAACATTCAGAAAATGAAGATCATGGCATCTGGTCCCATCACTTCATGGGAAATAGATGGGGAAACAGTGGAAACAGTGTCAGACTTTATTTTTTTGGGCTCCAAAATCACTGCAGATGATGACTTCAGCCATGAAATTAAAAGACGCTTACTCCTTGGAAGGAAAGTTATGGCCAACCTAGATAGCATATTCAAAAGCAGAGACATTACTTTGCCAACAAAGGTCCATCTAGTCAAGGCTATGGTTTTTCCTGTGGTCAGGTATGGATGTGAGAATTGGACTGTGAAGAAGCCTGAGCACCAAAGAATTGATGCTTTTGAACTGTGGTGTTGGAGAAGACTCTTGAGAGTCTCTTGGATTGCAAGGAGATCCAACCAGTCTATCCTGAAGGAAATCAGTCCTGAATATTCTTTGGAAGGACTGATGTTGAAGCTGAAACTCCAATAGTTTGGCCACCTGATGTGAAGAACTGACTCATTTGAAAAGACCATCATGCTGGGAAGGATTGATGGCAGGAGGAGAAGGGGATGACAGAGGATGAGATGGTTGGATGTCAATCACCGACTCAATGGACATGACTTGGGTAAAGTCCGGGAGTTGTTGATGGGCAGCGAGTCCTGGCATGCTTCAGAACATGGGATCACAAAGAGTTGGACATGACCCAGTGACTGAACTGAACTGACTGATTTTTAAAAACAAAATCCATATTCATATATATATATATGTATTTGATTCATCTTGTTTTGTATTTTTAATATTGTATTTTCGAAGTCTAACCTCTATTATAGGTTTTTAATCTTTGCTTTTTAATATTTGTTATCCATTTTATACCTTTAAGGATCTAATTCTTTATCCATTTTCACTTAGGGATTCAATTATGGCTTGATTTCTTTCTCCCCGTATGACTCCCCATTTTCTCCTCCTTGTCACCCCTATCTCCCTCCTTCCTCTTCTCTTCTCTATAAAACCCTATGAATCTCTCTGGGTGATCCTGGGTGTTGAGAATTGTTTCACCATTAACCTAGGGGTTTTATCTTCTGTAATTTATGGATGGAGAAATTTTGAGGTTACTGTAAGAGAAAGAACAAAAGGCAGAGGCAGGAGTCTTAACTCCAGAAATTTAGAACATCAGATAACTCTTGACTCTAGCGAATATTAATAGACAAGAGCTCACCCCAACAATCTCCATACCTACACTGAAACCAAGTTCCAGGCAAGAGCCAACAATTCCAGTGCAAGACACACCACACTAATCTCCAGCAAAACAGGAACACAACCCTGAACATTAAAAGAAGGGCTGCCCAGTCCATGCCAAACTCATGGACACACAAAAACTTACTACTGGAGGCTTCATTGCACTCAAGGGAGAATAGATTCAGCACCACCCACCAGAACACAGACAAAAGTTCTCCCAACCAGGAAACCTTGACAAGCCACTAGTCCAACCCCACCTACAGGGAGAAGGCTCCATAATTAAGAGGAAGCACAAACTTCCAGCCTTCAGAAAGGGCACCCCCAAACACAGAAATCTAAACAAAATGAAAAGTCATATAAATATTCAGCAAGTGAAGGAACATGATAAAAGCCCACCAAACCAAACAAAAGGGAGGATATATGGAGTCTACCTGAAAAAGAGGTCAGAATAATGATAGTAAAGATGAGCCAAAATCTTGAAAACAAAATGGAGTTACAGAAAAATAGACTAGATACAAGGATTGAGAAGATGTAAGAAATGTTTAACAAGGATCTAGAAGAAATAAGAAGAGTCAATAAATAATGAACAATGCAATAACTGAGATTAAAAGCACTCTGGAGGAAACCAACAGTAGAATAACTGAGGCAAAAGAGAGGATCAGTGAGGTCAAAGATAGAATGGTGGAAATAAATGAAGCAGAAAGGAAAAAAAGAATGAAAAGAAATGAGGACAACTCAGACACCTCTGGGACAATGTTAAATGCCAAAAATTCGGATCATAGGAGTCCCAGAAGAAGCAGACACAAAGAAAGGGCATGAAAAAATACTTGAGGAGATAATACTTGAAAATTTCCCTAAAATGGGGAAGGGAATAACCACCCAAGTCCAAGAAACCCAGAGAGTTTCAAACAGGATGAACCCAAGCTGAAACACCCCAAGACATATATTAATCAAGCAAACAAAGATCAAACACAAACAGCAAATATTACAGTCAGCAAAGGAAAAGCAACAAATAACACGCAAGGGGATTCCCATAAGGATAACAGCTGATCTTTCAATAGAAACTCTTCAGGCACGAAGGGAATGGCAGGACATACTTAAAGTGATGAAAGAGAAAAACCTATATTCCAGATTACTATACCCAGCAAGGATCTCATTCAGATACAAAGGAGAAATCAAAAGCTTTACAGAGAAGCAAAAGATGAGATAATTCAGCATCACCAAACCAGTTCTTCAACAAATGCTAAAGGATCTTCTCTGGACAGGAAACACAGAAAAGGTTCATAAAAATGAACCCAAAACAGCAAAGTAAATTGTAACAGGATCATACTTATCAATAATTATCTCAAATGTAAATAGTTTAAATGCTCCATCAAAAGACAAAGAGTGGCTGAATGCATTGAAAAAAAACAAGACTCTTATATATGCTGTCTACAAGAGACCCACCTCAAAACCAGGGACACATACAGACTGAAAGTGAAGGGCTGGAAAAAGATATTTCATGCAAATGGAGACAAAAAGAGAGCAGGAGTAGCAGTGTCAATACTTATATCAGATAAAATAGACTTTGAAATAAAGATTGCAGTAAGAGAAAAAGACACTACATTATGATCAAAGTCAAACGATCAATCCAAGAAAAAGATATAACAGTTATAAATATATATGCACCCAACATTTGAGCACCTCAATATGTAAGGGAAATGCTAACAAGTATGAAAGGGTAAAACAATAATAGTGGGGGACTTTAATACCCCACTCACACCTATGGATGCTGCTGCTGCTGCTAAGTCGCTTCAGTAGTGTCTGACTCTGTGCGACCCCATAGAAGGCGGCCCACCAGGCTCCCCTGTCCCTGGGATTCTCCAGGCGAGAACACTGGAGTGGGTTGCCATTTCCTTCTCCAATGCGTGAAAGGGAAAAGTGAAAGTGAAATCGCTCAGTCGTGTCCGACTCTTTGTGACCCCACGGTCTGCAGCCTACCAGGCTTCTCCGTCCATGGGATTTTCCAGGCAAGAATACTGGAGTGGGGTGCCATTGCCTTCTCCACACACCTATGGATAGATCAACGAAATAGAAAATTAGCAAGGAAACGCACGCTGTAAATGATACAATGGAACAGTTAGACCTAATTGATATATATAGGGCATTTCACCCCAAAACAATGGAACTCACCTTTTTCTCAAGTGCACATGGAATATTTTCCAGGATAGATCACATCCTGTGCTATAAATCTAGCCTTGGTAAATTTTAGAAAATAGATATCATTTCAAGCATCATTTCTGATCAAAAGATTAAATGTCAACTGTAAAAAGAAAAACTATTAAATATACAAACATATGGAGGCTAAACAACACACTTCTAATTAACCAACAGTTCATGGAAGAAACCTAAATATGCATAGAAACAAATGAAAATGAAAACACAACAAACCAAAACCTATGGGATTTAGTAAAAGCAGTGCTAAAAGGGAAGTTCATAGTGATACAAGCTTACCTCAAGAAACAGGAGGAACATCAAATAAACCACCTAACTTTACACCTAAGGCAACTAGAGAAAGAAGAAAAAAAGAACCCTGAAGTTACAGAAGGAAAGAAATCATAAAAATCAGAGCAGAAATAAATGAAAAGTAAACTATAGAAAAAAATCAACAAAACTAAAAGCTGGTTCTTTGAGAAGATAAATAAAATAGACAGACTGTTAGCCAGACTCAAGAAGAAAAGAGAGAAGAATCAAATCAATACAATTAGAAATAAAATTGGAGAAATCACAACAAACACAAAAATACAAAGGATCATAAGAGACTACTATCAGCAACTGTATGCCAATAAAATGGACTAATTGGAAGGAATGGACAAATTCTTAGAAAAGTATAACCTTCCAAAACTGAACCAGGAAGAAATAGAAAATCTTAACAGATCCATCATAAACATGGAAATGGAAACTGTAATAAAAAAATCTTCCAATAATCAAAAGCCCAGGACAATATGTCTTCACATGTGAATTCTACCAAAAATTTACAGAAAAGCTAACTTAACACCTATCCTACTAAACCTTTTTCTGAAAATTGCAAAGGAAGATAAACTTCCAAACTGCTTCCATGAGGGCACTATTACCCTAATAACAATACCAGACAAATATGTCAAAAAAAAAAAAAAAAAAAGAAAAAGAAAACGACAGGCCAATATCACTGATGGAACATAGATACAACAATCTTCAGCAAAATTCTAGCAAACAGAATCCAACAACATATTTAAAACATCAAAAATCATGACCAAGTGGGCTTTTCCCAAGGATGCAAAATTCTTCAATACTTGCAAATCAAATACCATGTTAACAAATTGAAAGATAAAAGCCATATAGTTATCTCAGCAAATGCAGAGAAAGCCTTTGACGAAATTCAACACCAATTTATGATAAAAACTCTCCAAAATGCAGGCATAGAAGCAACATACCACAACATAATAAAAGCCATATATTACAAACGCACAGTAAACATTATCCTCAATGGCAAAATATTGCAAGCATTTCCTCTAAAATCAGGAACAATACAAGGGTGCCCACTCTCACCACTACTATTCAACATAGTTTTGGAAGTCCTAGTCACAGTAATCAGAGAATAAAAAGAAATAAAAGGAATACAGATTGGAAAAGAAGAAGTAAAACTCTCACTGTTTGCAGACGACATGATCCTTTACATAGAAAACCCTAAAGACACCACCAGAAAATTGATAGAGCTAGTCAATAAATATAGTAAAGTTTCAGGATATAAAATTAACATAGAGAAATCCCTTGTATTCCTATACACTAACAATGAGGAAAC
Source organism: Bubalus bubalis (assembly GCF_019923935.1). Classification (NCBI taxonomy): domain Eukaryota; kingdom Metazoa; phylum Chordata; class Mammalia; order Artiodactyla; family Bovidae; genus Bubalus; species Bubalus bubalis. The sequence goes on from NC_059176.1 coordinate 68,569,764, forward strand.
AGAAAAAGAAATTACAGAAACAATCCCATTCATGATTGCAATGAGAAGAATAAAATACTTAGGAATAAATTAACCTAAAGAAACAAAAGACCTATATATAGAAAACTACAAAACACTGAAGAAAAAAAAAATCAAGGTTGATACAAACAAATGAAGAAATGTTCATGGATCAGGAAAATCAATATAGTGAAAATGAGTATACTACCCAAAGCAAGCTATAGATTTAATGCAATCCCTATCACACTACCAATGGTATTTTTCACAGAACTAGAACAAATAATTTCACAATCTGTATGGAAACACCAAAAACCTCAAATAGCCAAAGCAATCTTTAGAAAGAAGAATGGAACTGGAATAATCAACCTTTCTGATTTCAGACTATAGTAAAAAGGTACAGTCATCAAGACAATATGGTACTGGCACAAAGACAGAAATATAGATCAATGGAACAAAATAGAAAGATATAGATAATATCTCTAGATAAGTCCACACACCTATGGACACCTTATCTCTGAGAAAGGAGGCAAAAATATACAATGGAGAAAAGACATTCTCTTTAACAAGTGGTGCTGGGAAAACTGGTCAACCACTTGTAAAAGAATGAAACTAGAATACTTTCTAACACCATACCAAAAAACAAAACAAAACAAAACAAACTCAAAATGGATTAAAGATCTAAATGTAAGACCAGAAAGTATAAAACTCCTAGAGGAAAACTTAGGTAGGACACACTCTGACATAAATCACAGCAGTATGTTCTATGACCCACCTCCCAGAGTAATGGAAATATAAACAAAAATAAACAAATGGGGCCTAATTAAACTTAAAACCTTTTGCACAATGAAGGAAACTATAAGCAAGGTGAAAAAGCAGCCTTCAGAATGGGAGAAAATAATAGCAAATGAAACAACTGAAAAAGAATTAATCTCAAAAATATACAAGCAGCTCATGCAGCTCAATACCAGAAAAACAAACAACCCAATCAAAAAGTGGCCCAAAGAACTAAACAGACCTTTCTCTAGAGAAGATTTACAGATGGCCACAGGACTGGAAAAGGTCAGTTTTCATGCCAATCCCAAAGAAAGGCAATGCCAAAGAATGCTCAAACTACCGCACAATTGCACTCATCTCACACGCTAGTAAAGTAGTGCTCAAAATTCTCCAAGCCAAGCTTCATCAATACATGAACTGTGAACTTCCAGATGTTCAAGCTGCTTTTAGAAAAAGCAGAGGAACCAGAGATCAAATTGCCAACATCCGCTGAATCATGGAAAAAGCAAGAGTTCCAGAAAAACATCTATTTCTGCTTTATTGACTATGCCTAAGCCTTTGACTGTGCGGATCAAAATAAACTGTGGACAATTCTGAAAGAGATGGGAATACCCGACCACCTGATCTGCCTCTTGAGAAATTTGTATGCAGGTCAGGAAGCAACAGTTAGAACTGGACATGGAACAACAGACTGGTTCCAAATAGGAAAAGGAGTACTTCAAGGCTGTATATTGCCACCCTGCTTATTTAACGTATATGCAGAGTACATCATGAGAAATGCTGGGCTGGAAGAAGCACAAGCTGGAATCAAGATTGCCGGGAGAAATATCAACAACCTCAGATATGCAGATGACACCACCCTTATGGCAGAAAGTCAAGAGGAACTAAAAAGCCTCTTGATAAAAGTGAAAGTGGAGAGTGAAAAAGTTGGCTTAAAGCTCAACATTCAGAAAACGAAGATCATGGCATCTGGTCCCATCGCTTCATGGGAAATAGATGGGGAAACAGTGGAAACAGTGTCAGACTTTATTTTTTGGGGCTCCAAAATCACTACAGATGGTGACTGCAGCCATGAAATTAAAAGACACTTGATCCTTGGAAGCAAAGTTATGACCAACTTAGATAGCATATTGAAAAGCAGAGACATTACTTTGCCAACAAAGATTCGTCTTTTCAAGGCTATGGTTTTTCCAGTAGTCATGTATGGATGTGAGAGTTGGACTGTGAAGAAAGCTAAGCACTGAAGAATTGACGCTTTTGAACTGTGGTGTTGGAGAAGACTCTTGGGAGTCCCTTGGACTGTAAGAGATCCAAGCAGTCTGTTCTAAAGGAGATCAGTCCTGGGTGTTCTTTGGAAGGAATGATGCTAAAGCTGAAACTCCAGTACTTTGGCCACCTCATGCGAAGAGTTGACTCATTGGAAAAGACTCTGATGCTGGGAGGGATTGGGTGCAGGAGAAGGGGACGACAGAGGATGAGATGGCTGGATAGCATCACTGACTCGATGGACATGAGTCTGAGTGAACTCCGGGAGTTAATGATGGACAGAGAGGCCTGGCATGCTGCAATTCATTGGGTCGCAAAGAGTGGGTCATGACTGAGCGACTGAACTGACGTAAATAAACAGATGCTCTACATTACTCATTATTAGAGAAATGCAAATCAAAGCCAGAATGAGGCATCATCTTATGACAGTCAGAATGGCTATCATCAAAATGTCTAGAAACAATAAACGCTGAGAGGGTGTGGAGAAAAGGAAACCCTCTGATACTGTTGGTGGGAATGCAAACTAGTACAGCCACTATGGAGAGCAGTGTGGAGATTCCTTAAAAAACTGGAAATAGAACTGCCATATGACCCAACCATCCCACTTCTGGGCATATGCATCAAGGAAACCAGAATTGAAAGAGACAGTGTGTACCACAGTGTTCACGGCAGCACTGTTTACAATAGCCAGGGCATGGAAGCAACCTAGATGTCCATTGGCAGACGACTGGATAAGGAAGTTGTGATACATATACACAATGGAATGTTACTCATCTATGAAAAAGAAGGCATTTGAGTCAGTTCTAATGAGGTGGATAAACCTGGAGCCTATTATACAGAGTGAAGTAAGTCAGAAAGAGTAACAACACAGTATATTAATGTGTAAATATATATATAGTGTGTATATATATATATATATATATATGGAATTTAGAAAGATGGTAACAATGACCCTATATGCAAGACAGCAAAAGAGACACAGATGTAAAGAACAGACTTTTGAACTATGAGGGAGAAGGTGAGGGTGGGATGACATGAGAGAATATCATTGAAACGTGTATATTACCATATATAAAATAAATGACCAGTGCAAATTTGATGCATGAAGCAGGGCACTCAAAGCCAGTGCTGTGGGACAACCCAGAGGGATGTGGTTGGAAGGGAGGTGGAAGCGGGGTTCAGGATGGGGGAACACATGCACATCCATGGCTGATTCATGTCAATGTATGGCAAAACCACCACAATATTGTAATTAGCCTCCAATTAAATAAACTATTTAAAAAATACACATTTAAAAACTGCAAAAAATGATGACACATTAAAAAAACACATAACCTACTGTTGTGTGAAAATTGTAGAAATCTTAATTATGTTTAATTGGTTCATGGTTCTTTTCAGGTCTACTATATCCTTCTAATTCTATGTTCATTTTATTAATTTTTGGGTATATGATATTGAAACTCCAACTTAAAAAAATAATTGTAACATGTAGTAGAACTATATGTAAATTTTTTCTGTGTTTTCCAAGTCCCTTGTAAATGTGTTATCATATTTTCATAATTTAAAAAATGTAAAAGGAAGACAAAAAGAAGAAATTACAAAAAATTCTTCCTAGAATTTTAGTAGTAATACTAGGTTCCAAAATACATCAATCTATATCAAAAATTTGAGTAAATATGAATTAGAGGTCTACTATTCTATTCATACTAAGTTAAACAATTGGAATATATGTACATATACATGTATATGTATATATGTATACAAAATCCTTTCTAGTACACTTGATAAAGCCTTGAGAAAGAACATAAAAATGAAACAGAGAAATATGAAAATATAAAGCAAATGATATGCGAGCATTGAATATGAAATAGAAAAAGTGAAACAAACTAGATAAAAATAAAAGATTATTACATAATCTAGTTGTTTTTAAACATGGTCACTCATGACAAACACATCTGGAGCTTTGGAGAAGAAAAGGAATACCTGGGCACTTACAGTTTTCAAAAAATTGTAAGATAGTTCTGATATGCTTCTGGATTTTAAAAAGTGATTACAAATTTTTTTTAATTAAATGGTGGCTTTATTGTATTGACAAGTCATGATTCAATTGCAAAGAAGGGGAGGGGGATTCAGAATGGGGAACACATGTACACCTGTGGCAGATTCATGTTGATGTTTGGCAAAACCAATACAATATTGTAAAGTAACTAGCCTCCAATTAAAATAAATAAATTTATATTAAAAAAAGTATAGTTACATAATCATAATAGTAAAAGATATTTATCAGTTTTTCCAATCAATAGCCAGACCAAAAAAAAAAGAAAGAAAAAAAGATAATTACAATTGCAAGCTATAATGGAAACATGATTAACCTAACAATATAAAATAATTACATACAAATTTTGGAGTTAATTAAAGTGATTTGGTGAATTGAATGTGCACACATGTACATGATTTCATCCACCCAGCTGGTCTACTTCTCTTCACTGGGGCATTTAATCCATTTACATTTAAAATAATTATTGATATGTATGATCCTATTACCTATGTATGATAATTGTTTGGGTTTATTTTGTTCCACCCATTTTTTATTGGGTTCTTTTGATTTGTTTTGATATTGAGCTGCACAGGTTGTTTGTATATTTTGGAAATTAGCCTCTTGTCAATTGCTTTGCTTGGAAATATTTTCTACTATTCTGAATGTTGTCTTTTTATTTGAGTTATGGTTTTCCTTCCTGTGAAAAACTCGTTACTTAGATTCTATTTGCTCATTTTTGGTTTTATTTTAATTATTCTGGGAGGTGGATCAAAAAAAGATCTTGCTGTGACTTATGTCAAAAAGTGTTCTGTCTATATTTCCTCTAAGAATTTCATAGTATCTGGTCTTACATTTAGGCCTTTAATCTATTTTTTTTAATTTTATTTTATTTTTAAATTTTACATAATTGTATTAGTTTTGCCAAATATCAAAATAAATCCGCCACAGGTATACATGTGTTCCTCATCCTGAACCCTCCTCCCTCCTCCCTCCCCATACCATCCCTCTGGGTCGTCCCAGTGCACCAGCCCCAAGCATCCAGTATCATGCATCGAACCTGGACTGGCAACTCGTTTCATACATGATATTTTACATGTTTCAATGCCATTCTCTCAAATCTTCCCACCCTCTCCCTCTCCCACAGAGTCCATAAGACTATTCTATACATCAGTGTCTCTTTTGCTGTCTCGTACACAGGGTTATTGTTACCATCTTTCTAAATTCCATATATATGCATTAGTATACTGTATTGATGTTTTTCTTTCTGGCTTACTTCACTCTGTATAATAGGCTCCAGTTTCATCCACCTCATTAGAACTGATTCAAATGTATTCTTTTTAATGGCTGAGTAATACTCCATTGCGTATATGTACCACAGCTTTCTTATCCATTCATCTGCTGATGGACATCTAGGTTGCTTCCATGTCCTGGCTATTATAAACAGTGCTGCGATGAACATCGGGGTACATGTGTCTCTTTCCCTTCTGGTTTCCTCAGTGTGTATGCCCAGCAGTGGGATTGCTGGATCATAAGGCAGTTCTATTTCCAGTTTTTTTAAGGAATATCCGCACTGTTCTCCATAGTGGCTGTACTAGTTTGCATTCCTACCAACAGTGTAAGAGGGTTCCCTTTTCTCCACACCCTCTCCAGCATTTATTACTTGTAGACTTTTGGATCACAGCCATTCTGACTGGTGTGAAATGGTACCTCATAGTGGTTTTGATTTGCATTTCTCTGGTAATGAGTGATGTTGAGCATCTTTTCATGTGTTTGTTAGCCATCTGTATGTCTTCTTTGGAGAAATGTCTATTTAGTTCTTTGGCCCCTTTTTTGATTGGGTCATTTATTTTTCTGGAGTTGAGCTGTAGGAGTTGCTTGTATATTCTTGAGATTAGTTGTTTGTCAGTTGCTTCATTTGCTATTATCTTCTCCCATTCTGAAGGCTGTCTTTTCACCTTGCTAATAGTTTCCCTTGATGTGCAGAAGCTTTTAATTTTAATTAGGTCCCATTTGTTTATTTTTGCTTTTATTTTCAATATTCTGGGAGGTGGGTCATAAAGGATCCTGCTGTGATGCATGTCAGAGAGTGTTTTGCCTATGTTCTCCTCTAGGAGTTTTATCTTTAATCTATTTTGAGTTCATTTTTGTTGATGGTTATGTAACAACAATTTTTCAGAGAAGGCGATGGCACCCCACTCCAGTACTCTTGTCTGGAGAATCCCAGGGACAGGAAGCCTGGTGGGCTGCTGTCTATGGGGTCACACAGAGTTGGACACGACTGAAGCGACTTAGCAGCAGGAACAACAATTTTTAAAGCTAGCTTTATTTTTAAAAGGCTATCACGGTTAAGAGTAGTTAAAATTGTTTGTTTTTTTTCTGAGGGTTTTCAGAATTCCTAATTTATAGGACCACTCATTCAACTCTCGGAGAAGGCAATGGCACACCACTCCAGTACTTTTGCCTAGAAAATCCCATGGACGGAGGAGCCTGGTAGGCTGCAGTCCATGGGGTCGCTAGAGTCGGACACAACTGAGCGACTTCACTTTCACGCATTGGAAAAGGAAATGGCAACCCACTCCAGTGTTCTTGCCTGGAGAATCCCAGGGACTGGGGAGCCTGGTGGGCTGCCGTCTATGGGTCGCACAGAGTCGGACAGGACTGAAGCGACTTAGCAGCAGCAACAGCATTCAACTCTGCATTTGAATATAACTCTTTTAAGGGATTTTATTAATTATTTTAGTAATGTCACTCATAGTAGGAAATGTCACACATACATAGCAAACATACATACATACACACACACTTCAGTTCAGTTCAGTCACTCAGTCGTGTCCAACTATTTGTGACCCCATGAATCGCAGTAAGTCAGGCCTCCCTGTCCATCACCAACTCCCGGAGTTCACCCAGACTCACGTTCATCGAGGCAGGGATGCCATCCAGCCATCTCATCCTCAGTCGCCCCCTTCTCCCCCTACCCCCAATCCCTCCCAGCATCAGAGTCTTTTCCAATGAGTCAACTCTTCGCATGAGGTGGCCAAAGTACTGGAGTTTCAGCTTTAGCATCATTCCTTCCAAAGAAATCCCAGGGCTCATCTCCTTCAGAATGGACTGGTTGGATCTCCTTGCAGTCCAAGGGACTCTCTAGAGTCTTCTCCAACACCACATTTCAAAAGCATCAATTCTTCAGCACTCAGCCTTCTTCACAGTTCAACTCTCACATCCATACATGACCACAGGAAAAAACCATAGCCTTGACTAAATGGACCTTTATTGGCAAAGCTTTTGAATATGCTATCTAGGTTGGCCATAACTTTCCTTCCAAGGAGTAAGCGTCTTTTAATTTCATGGCTGAAGTCATCATCTGCAGTGATTTTGGAGCCCAAAAAAATAAAGTCTGACACTGTTTCCACCGTTTCCCCATCTATTTCCCATGAAGCGATGGGACCAGATGCCATGATCTGCGTTTTCTGAATGTTGAGCTTTAAGCCAACTTTTTCATTCTCCACTTTCACTTTCATCAAGAGGCTTTTTAGTTCCTCTTGACTTTCTGCCATAAGGGTGGTGTCATCTGCATATCTGAGGATATTGATATTTCTCCCGGCAATCTTGATTCCAGCTTGTGCTTCTTCCAGCCCAGCATTTCTCATGATGTACTCTGCATATCAGTTAAATAAGCAGGGTGACAATATACAGCCTTGACATACTCCTTTTCCTATTTGGAACCAGTCTGTTGTTCCATGTCGAATTGTAACTGTTGCTTCCTTACCTGCATACAGATTTCTCAAGAGGCAGGTAAGGTGGTCTGGTATTCCCATCTCTCTTAGAATTTTCCACAGTTTATTGTGATCCACACAGTCAAAGGCTTTGGCATTGTCATTAAAGCAGAAATAGATGTTTTTCTGGAACTCTCTTGCTTTTTCCATGATCCAGCAGATGTTGCCAATTTGATCTCTGGTTCCTCTGCCTTTTCTAAAATCAGCTTGAACATCAGGAAGTTCACAGTTCACGTATTGCTGAAGCCTGGCTTGGAGAATTTTGAGCATTACTTTACTAGCGTGTGAGATGAGTGCAATTGTGTGGTAGTCTGAGCATTCTTTGGCATTGCCTTTCTTTGGGATTGGGATGAAAACTGACCTTTTCCAGTCCTGTGGCCACTGCAGAGTTCCAAATTGGCTGGCATATTGAGTGCAGCACTTTCACAGAATCATCTTTCAGAATTTGAAATAGCTCAACTGGAATTCTATCACCTCCACTAGCTTTGTTCATAATGATGCTTTCTAAGGCCCACTTGACTTCACATTCCAGGATATCTGACTCTAGGTGAGTGATCACATCATCATAATTATCTGGGTCGTGAAGATCTTTTTTGTACAGTAAACATACTTAAATTTATACACAGATGAAAATAAGTATCTTAAAGCTTTCATTCTAAAATTTTCGCCCTGACTCAGTAAGATATAATAAAATATGTTTATAGTTGTTCATAACAACTTTATATTTTTATGGCTATTGTATTCTGGCAGTGGACAAGTTAAAATTATCTTTTTACAAATGTTTGTAAAGATGAATGTTACTATTTTTTTGCCCTAATATGTAATTTGATGGAAGCTGTTGACCTAATTACAGGGAAGTCTCTGATGAAATGCAAGCAGTGCTAGTAATGACACCAGATCCTTGAAGAATAAGGGTTTAGGTTTCCCACTTGGATAAAGTTCTTAAACTAGATGGAGTTGTTACTGATGCAAAAGAAATACAGCATGGACAATTAGCCAAGGATTCTGGCAGGGATCAATAGATGAAAAGTCACTAAGAGAAAACATTAAGGTTAAGATGTAATGGCTAAACTGACTTAAGTTGAATATCGCTGAAGACAAGCCTAACTAATCAGACTCACCTGCTTGATGTTGGTGGATGCAAAGCCTGATTGTGTATTGATAATTATCAGACATGGAGGATGACAGACTCATGTTATACTGTTTCAGTAGGGGTCCCCCCCCACCGCCCTAAGGATTTTATAAAGAAGTGCACAGATTCCTTGGAAAAGGCACAGGAGCCTGGCTGTTTTTAAAATCAAGAATTTTGTCACCACCAAAGGGAAATTAGACAACTACTACAATGAAGATAAACAAGAGTTTGTCTAGAACATAAAAAAAGGATTTCTTTTAGTATCACCACACCCTTTCACTAAAGCCAGATAGAAACATCAGTAATCCAAAGCAAGCAGCACTAGTAATGACACCAGACCCTTCAAGAATAAGGGTTTAGGTTTAGATAAAGTTCTGCAACCAGATGAAGCTGTTGTTGATGCAAAAGAAATACAGAATGGGAGTAGAATGGGGTAATATGATACCAGATTGAACCTTGTGACTAGTTACAGAAAATAAGAACTGTAGTTTTCATGAATATTTTCTCCTTACTTCGTCATGAATATTTGTGTATATGCACATATATATTAGGCATATATGTTTATATTCTCTGGTATTTCCTTATATTACAACATAGGTATATTGACTTAATATCATGTATTTAATATTATAAATTAATTTCCATTATATATTTGTTAGATATAAAGAAGAAAAGTAAACCCTACTTTACAATTGTCTTTCCTCTTCTGGGATAGGAGTTAGATTGTTTTCAGTTATATTTAGCATAGATGTATCATGTTATGCAGAATTACAACCTCAATATTGTTTTGATTTGGAGATTAACATTATTTAATGCTATATATGTATATTTAATATGATAAATATATGCATATTAAATACTATGTGTCAGAGTTAACTTGTGATGGTTAATTTTTTGTGTGTCAACTTAACTGGGGTAAGGGAAGTTCAACTAGCTGGCAGTGTATTTTTCTGGGTGTGTTTCTGAGAATATCTGCAAGGGATTAGCATTTGATTCAGTAGTCATTTGTCACTAATGCAGGTAAGCATCATATGGTCTGAATAGAAAGCATGAATAAAACAGAAAAGCAAATTTCTGAAAAGCAAAAGAAAGTGCAAATTTCTCTCTTTCCTGAGGTAGATGTCTATACTTACCTTAATACATCAGTTTTTATGGTTCTTAGAGCTTTGGACCCTGGGATTTAAACCAGTATCCCTTTGTTCTTAGGTCTTATTCCTGGAAGTACAAGTACACCACCAATTTCCCTATTCTCTGTCCTTTAGATTTTAACTGTTTTATATCTACAGCTTACCTCGTTCTCCAGTTTTCTGATAGAAGATAGTGGGATTTTGTAACCTCAATAACTGCTTAAGCCAAATCTTACAACAATTTTTTTTTCATATATATATATATGCATGCATGTGTATATATGTATGTGTATATGTAATTATATATCTATCATATTAGTTAACCTTTTCAGGAGAATAGTGACTAACATAATTTTGGGTATTCTGAGTGGGCCCAAAAAATCAGAATTTGATAATAGCCATTCTGACTAGTGTGAGCTGACACAACATTGCAGTTTCGAATTGCATTTCTCTAATAATTAGTGATGTTGAGCATCTTTTCATGTGTCTTTTGGTCTTCCTGTATGTCAACTTTGGAGAAATGTTGATTTAGGCCTGTTGCCTACTTTGAACTCAATATATTTTAATATTGAATATTGAATATTTAAATTATAATTTAATATAATTTTAAAATATATTGAATTGTATGAGCTGTTTGCATATTTTGAGATTAATCCCTTCTCTGTTACTTCATTTGCAAATATTTTTTCTCAGTTCAGTTTATAAATTGTCTTTTTTTGTTTATGGTTTCCTTTGCTGTGCAAAAAAATTTAAGGTTAAGTAGATTCTATTTATTTATTTTTGTTTTTATTTCCATTATTCTAGGTGATGGATTCCAAAAGATATTGCTGTGATTTATGTCAAAGAAAGTTCTGCCCATGTTTTCTTCTACAAGTTTTATAGTATCTGGTTTTACATTTAGGTCTTTAATTCATTTTGATTTTTTTTTTTTTTTTTCTGGTACGCTGTTAGAGAATGTTCTGAATTCATTCTTTTCCACATAGTTCCCCAATTTGTTCAGCAACACTTATTTAAGAGGCTGTGTTTTCTCCATTCTTTCACCTTCGCTGTATATTAATTGATTGTAGGTACATGGGTTTACTTCTGGGATTTCTATTGTTCTCCACTGATCTATATTTCAGTTTTAGTGCCACTGCCATGCCGTATTAATTACTGTAGCTTTATAGTATAGTTTAAAGTCAAGGAACCTGATTCCTCTAGCTCTGTTTTTCATTCTCAAGATGATTTTAGCTACTGTGAGTCTTTTGTTTTCCACATAAATTTAATTTTTTTTGTTCCAGTTCTGTGAAAAATGCCATTGGTAATTTGATAAAGGCAAGCAATCGCTCAGTCGTGTCTGACTCTTTAAAATCCCATGGACTGTAGTCTACCAGGCTTCTCTGTCCATGGGATTTTCCAGGCAAGAGTACTGGAGTGGGTTGCCATTTCCTTCTTCAGGGGATCTTCCTGACCCAGGGATCGAACCCAGGTCTTCTGCATTGCATCTGTAGATGCTAGTAAAGCAATGCTCAAAATTCTCTAATCCAGGCTTCAGCAATACACGAACCTTGAACTTCCAGATGCTCAAGCTAGTTTTAGAAAAGGTAGAGGAACCAGAGATCAAACTGCCAACATCTGCTAGATCATCGAAAAAGCAAGAGAGTTCCAGAAAAACATCTATTTCTGCTTTATTGACTATGCGAAAACCTTTGACTGTGTGGATCACAATAAACTGTGGAAAATTCTGAAAGAGATGGGAATACCAGAACACCTGACCTGCCTCTTGAGAAACCTCTATGCAGGTCAGGAAGCAACAGTTAGAACTGGACATGGAACAACAGACTGGTTCCAAATAGGAAAAGGAGTACATCAAGGCTGTATATTGTCACCCTGCTTATTTAATTTATATGCAGAGTACATCATGAGAAACACTGGGCTGGAAGAAGCACACTCTGGAATCAAGATTGCTGGGAGAAATATCAATAACCTCAGCTATGCAGATGACACCACCCTTACGGCAGAAAGTGAAGAGAAACTAAAAAGCTTCTTGATGAAAGTGAAAGAGGAGAGTGAAAAAGTTGGCTTAAAGCTCAACATTCAGAAAACGAAGATCATGGCATCTGGTCCCATCACTTCATGGGAAATAGATGGGGAAACAGTGGAAACAGTGTCAGACTTTATTTTCTGGGGCTCCGCAATCACTGCAGATGGTGACTGCAGTAATGAAATTAAAGGATGCTTACTCCTTGGAAGAAAAGTTACGACCAACCTAGATAGCATATTCAAAAGCAGAGACATTAGTGTGCCAACAAAGATTCATCTTTTCAAGGCTATGGTTTTTCCAGTGGTCATGTATGGATGTGAGAGTTGGACTGTGAAGAAGGCTGTGTGCCGAAGAATTGATGCTTTTGAACTGTGGTTTTGGGGAAGACTCTAGAGAGTCCCTTGCACTGCAAGGAGATCCAACCAGTCCATTCTATAGGAGGTCAGTCCTGGGTGTTCTTTGGAAGGAATGATGCTAAAGCTGAAACTCCAGTACTTTGGCCAACTCATGCGAAGTGTTGACTCATTGGAAAAGACTCTGATGCCGGGAGGGATCGGGGGCAGGAGGAAAAGGGGACGACAGTGGATGAGATGGCTGTATGGCATCACTGACTCGATGGATGTGAGTTTGTGTGAACTCCGGGAGTTGGTGATGGACAGGGAGTCCTGGCATGCTGTGATTCATGGGGTCACAAAGAGTAGGACACGACTGAGCGACTGAACTGAACTGAATGTGGTTTTCATTAAATTATTGTACTCTTCAACTTTGTTTGATTCTTCTTTATATTAGACTCTGTCTGACTGTTAAAAAACTTCCTTTGAGTTGTCACTCTTTGCATTTATTCTTTCCCCAAATTCTTGGATCATATTTATGATTATGTCTGAAAAGATTTTCTGTCTCTACTTTTCTTAGCTGTCCTTCTTGCGTTTTATCTTGTTCCATTGTCTTGAATATAGTCTTTTCTGGTTGCATTTTGCCTAAATTTCTTTTTATTTATTTATTTATAATTGGAGGATAATTGCTTTACAACACTGCATTAGTTTCTGCCATATATCAACATGAATGAGGCAAAGGTGTATGTGTGTCCCCTCCCTCTTGAACCTACTTCCCTCTTCCCATCACATACCACCCCTCTAGGTTGGTGCTGTCCTCAGAGAGCACTGGATTTCAGCTTCCTGCATCATTCATTAAATGTCCACTGGCTATCTAGTTTTACATATAGTAATATGTATGTTTCAATGCTGCTTTCTCAATTCAGCCCATCCTGTCCTCCGCACTACCATATCCACAAGTCTGTTCTCTATGTCTGTGTCTCCATTGCTTTACTGCAAATAGATTCACCAGTAATGCCTTTCTAAATTCCATATATGTGCCTTAATATATCATATATGCCTATCTCTTTCTGACATACTTTATTCTGTATAATAGGCTCTAGGTACATACACCTGATTAGAACTGACTCAAATGTGTTCCTTTTTATGATGCAGTAATATTTCATTGTGTATATGTACCACAACTTATTTATCTATTCATTTGTTGATGAATATCTAGGTTGGTTCCATGTTCTGTTATTGTTATTTAGTCACTGAGCCATGTCTGACACTATGACCCCACGGACTGAAGCACCCCAGGCTTCCCTGTCCTTCACTATGTCCCAGAGTTTTCTCAACTCATGTCCATTGAGTTGATGATGCCATCGAACAATCTCCTCCTCTGTCACCTTCTTTTTCTCCTGCCCTCAATCTTTCCTAGCATCAGGGTCTTTTCCAATGAACTGGCTCAGGTGGCCAAAGTATTGGAGCTTAAGCTTCAGCATCAGAACTTTCAATGAATATTCAGGGTCAATTTTATTTAGGATAGATTGATTTGATCTCCTTGGTGTCCAAGGGATTCTCAAGAGTCTTATCCAGCACCACAGTTGAAAAAGATCAATTCTTCAGTGCTCAGCATTCTTTATGATCCAACACTCACATCCATACACAACTCTTGGAAAAACCATAGGTTTGGGTATATGGACCCTTGTTGGCAAAATGATATCTGTGCTTTTTAATACACTGTCTAGGTTTGGCATAGCTTTTCTTCCAAGGGGCAAGCATCCTTTAATTTCATGGCTGCAGTCACCATTAATGGTGATTTTGGTGCCCAAGAACGTAAAGTACGTCACTGTTTCCATTGTTTCCTCATCTATTTGCCATGAAGTTATGGGACTGGATGCCATGACCTTAGTTCTTTGAATGCTGAGTTTTCCGTCAGCTTTTTCACTCTTCAATTTCAACTTCATCAAGAGGCTTTTTACTTCCTCTTTGTTTCCTGCCATTCAGTTCAGTTCAGTCTCTCAGTCATGTCTGACTCTTTGCGACTCTTTGACGCACACCAGGCCTCCCTGACCAACTCCTGGAGTTTACTCAGACCCATGTTCATTGAGTCGGTGATGCAATCCAACCATCTCATCCTCTGTCGTCCCCTTCTCCTCCCGCCTTCAATCTATTCCAGCATCAAGGTCTTTTCCAATGAGTCAGTTCTTCGCATCAGATGGCCAAAGTATTGGAGTTTCAGCTTCACAATTAGTCCTTCCAATGCATATTCAGGACTTATTTCCTTTAGGATGCACTGGTTGGATCTCCTTGCAGTCCAAGGGACTCTCAAGAGTCTTCCCCAACACCACAGCTCAAAAGCATTAATTCTTCAGCGCTTGGCTTTCTTTATATCCAACTCTCACATCCTTACATGACTACTGGAAAAACCATAGCTTTGACTAGATGGACTTTTGTTGGGAAAGTAATGTCTCTGCTTTTTAACATGCTGTCTAGGTTGGTCATAACTTTTCTTCCTAGGTGCAAGCATCTTTTAATTTCTTGGCTGCAGTCAGAAAGAAAAGTGAAATTTGAATATTTGAGGTTATTGATATTTCTCCTGGTAATCTTGATTCCTGCTTGTGATTCATCCAACCCAGCTTTTCACATGATGTACTCTGCATATCATTAAATAAGCAGAGTGACAATATACAGTCTTGATGTACCCCTTTCCCAATTTTGAGCCAGTCCATTGTTCCATGTTCAGTTATAGCTTTTGTGTCTTGACCCGCATACAGGATTCTCAGGAGGCAGGTTAACTAGTCTGGTATTCCCATCTACTTAAGAATTCTCCAGTTTGTTGTGATCCACACAGTCGAAAGCTTTAGTGCAGTCAATGAAGCTGAAGTAGATTTTCCCCCCATGGAATTCTTTTGCTTTTTCTATGATCTAATGGATATTGACAATTTGATCTCTAGGTTCTCTTCTATTCCTAAATCCGGTTTTTGATCTGGATGTTCTTAGTTTATGTACTATTGGAGCCTAGCTAGAAAAATTTGAACATGACCTTGTTAGCACGTGAAATGAGTATAATTGTGTGGTAATTTACACATTCTTTGACATTTTCCTTCTTTGGGGTTGGAATGAAAGCTGACCTTTTCCAGTCCTGTGGTCACTGCTGAGTTTTCCAAATTTCCATGTCCTAGACTAGCTAGGACATGGAAATAACAAAACCTTGTGTGCACCAAAAACCAGGGAAAGGAGCATGACCTCCACAAGAGTCTGATCCAGAGCTGGTTTTGAGTGTTTGAATGTCTCCTGCGGAGGCATGGGTCAGCAGTGGCCTGCAGCAGGGACAGAGGCTCTGGCAGAAGCAATCCTGGGATGTGTGGTATGAGGCATAAGTCCTCTTGGAGGAGGATACCATTAGCCCCTCTAAGGAGCTGCTGAGCAGGCAACCCACAAATTGGAGAACGATTATACCAAAGAAGTTTTCACACTGTTACAAAACTTCTATGGCCCACAACATTTCCTAACCTGGAGATCTGGCAAAGGGACTGAGAACCCCCAGGAAATTTGACTTTGATGTTAGTGGGATTTGATTATTGAACTTCCACAGGACAGGGAAACAGAGACTCTTGGAAGACACAAACAAAACCTGGTTTACATTAGGATCCAGGAGAAAGGATCAGAGACCTCACAAGACTCTGAATCAGACTTGCTGGTGAATATTTGGCAGCCTTCAGTGGAAGGGTGGGTCAACAATGACTTGCTATGGGGTCAGGGCTACTGACTTCAGCAGTCCTGGGTGGCATGGCATGCTGGGATAAATCTTTTGGGAGGAGGTGGCCATTATCCCTACCATAATGTGGCCTCGGGCCAAATTACAGGGAGGGAACACAGCCACTCCCATCAGCAGAAAATTGGATGAAAGATTACTGAGCATTGCCCCACCCACCAGAGTAAGACTCAGTTTTCCTGACAGCCAGCATCTCCCACCAGGAAGCTTCTATAAACCTCTTATCCTTATCTATCAGAGGCAGACAGAATGAAAATCACAGTCACAAAAAACTAACCATACTGATCACATGGATCAATTAGCCTTGTCTAACTCAATGAAACTATGAGCCACCCAAGATGGACAGGTTATGGTGGAGAGTTCTGACATAACGTGGTCTCCTGGAGAAGAGAATGACAAACCACTTCAACGTTCTTGCCTCGAGAACCCCATGAACAGTATGAAAAGACAAAATGATATGACACTGAAAGTTGGACCCCCTAGGTTGGTAGGTGCCCAGTATGCTATAGGAGAACAGTGGAGAAATAGCTCCAGAAGGAATAAAGAGGCTGATCCAAAGCAGAAACAATGTCCAGTTGTGGATATCTGGTAGTGTAAGTAAAGTACCATACTGTAGAGAACAATATTGCACAGGAACCTGGAATGTTACATCTATGAATCAAGGTAAGTTGGAAGTGGTCAAACAGGAGATTTCAAGAGTGGATATCGACATTTTAGGAATCAGTGAACTAAAATGGATGGGAACGGACGATTTTAATTAAGTTGACCATTATAGCCACTACTGTTGCTAAGAATCCCTTAGAAGAAGTGAAGTAACGCTTATAGTCAACAAAAGAGTTCAAAATGCAGTACTTGGGTGAAATCTCAAAAACCACTGAATGATCTTGGTTCATTTCCAAGGCTAATCATTTAATATCACAATAATCCAAGTCTATGCCCCAAACACTAATGCTGAAGAAGCTGAAGCTGATCAGTTCTATGAAGACTTACAAGGCCTTTTAGAACTAGCACCAAAAAAAAAAAAAAAAAAAAAGTCCTTTCCATCATGGAGGACTGGAGTGCAAAGGTAAGAAGTCAAAAGATACCTGGAGTAAGAGGCAAGTTTGTCCTTGCAGTACAAAATAAAGTGGGCCAAAGGTTAATAGTGTTTGCCAATAGAATGCAGTAATCATAGCAAACACTTGCTTCTAACAGCATAAGAGACAACACTACACATGGACATCACCAGGTGGTCAATACTGAAATCAGATTCATTATATTCTTTGCAGCTGAACATGGAGAAGCTGAACATGGTCAGCAAAAACATGACCTGGAGCTGACTGTACTCAGATCATGAATTCCTTATTTCCAAATTCAGACTTAAATTGAAGAAAGTAGGGGAAACCACTAGGCCATTCAGATATGACCTAAACCAAATCTCTTAGTATTACACAGTGAAGTGACCAATAGATTCAAGGGATTAGATCTGATAGACAGTATCTGAAGAACTATGAATGGAGGTTCATAATATTGTACAGGAAGCAATGGTCAAAACCACCCCCAAGATAAAGAAATGCAAAAAGCAAAATGGTTGTCTGCTGAGGCCTTACAATTACCTGAGAAAAGAAGTGAAAGGCAAAGGAAAAAAGGAAAGATAAATGCATCTGAATATAGAATTCCAAAGAATAGCAAACAGAGATAAGAAAGCCTTCTTAGAGGACATTGCAAAGAAATAGAGGAAAACGGTAGAATGGAAAGACTGGAGATCTCTTCAAGAGACTTAGAGATTCCAAGGGAACATTTCATGCAAACATGGGCAAAATAATGGACAGGAATGTTATGAACCTAATAGAAGCAGAAGATATTAAGAAGCGATGTTAAGAATACACAGAAGAACTGTGCAAGAAAAGATCATAATGACCTGGGTAACCACGATGATGTGATTACTCATCTAGAGGCAGATATCCTGGAGTGTAAGTCAAGTGGGCCTTAGAAAGCATCACTACAAACAAAGCTAGTGGAGGTGATGGAATTCCAGTTAAGCTATTTCAAATCCTTAAAGATGATGCTATGAAGGTGCTGCACTCAGTATGCCAGCAAATTTGGAAAACCCAGCAGTGGACATAGGACTGAAAAAGGTCAGTTTTCATTCCAATTCCAAAGAAAGGCAATGCCAAAGAATGCTCAAACTACTGCACAATTGCACTCATTTCACACACTAACAAGGTAATGATCAAAATTCTCCAAGTCTGGCTTCAACAGTACATGAACTGAGAACTTCCAGATGTACAAGCTGGGTTTAGAAAAGTCAGAGGAACAAGAGATCAAATTGCCAACATTCGCTGGATCATAGGAAAAATAAGAGAATTCAAAAATAACATCTAACTTCATTGACTATGCTAAAGGCTTTGACTGTATGTTCTGTGGTGTTTTCAGTTGCTTCAGTTTAGTTCAGTTCAGTTCAGTCACTCAGTCGTGTCTGACTCTTTGTGACCCCATGAATCACGGCACGCCAGGCCTCCCTGTCCATCACCAACTCCTGGAGTTCACTCAGAAACTCACGTCTATCAAGTCAGTGATGCCATACAGTCATCTCATCCTCTGTCGTTCCCTTCTCCTCCAGCCCCCAATCCCTCCCAGCATCAGAGTCTTTTCTAACGAGTCAACTCTTCACATGAGGTGGCCAAAGTACTGGAGTTTCAGCTTTACCATCATTCCCAAAGAAATCCCAGGGCTGATCTCCTTCAGAATGGACTGGTTGGATCTCCTTGTAGTCCAGGGGACTCTCAAGAGTCTTCTCCAACACCACAGTACAAAGCATCAATTCTTTGGCACTCAGCCTTCTTCACAGTCCAACTCTCACATCCATACATTGACTAGACAGGCCTTTGTTGGCAAAGTAATGTCTCTGCTTTTGAATATGCTATCTAGGTTGGTCATAACTTTCCTTCCAAGGAGTAAGCATCTTTTAATTTCATGGCTGCAGTCACCATCTGCAGTGATTTTGGAGCCCAGAAAAACAAAGTCTGACACTGTTTCCACTGTTTCCCCATCTATTTCCCATGAAGTGATGGGACCAGATGCCATGATCTTCATTTTCTGAATGTTGAGCTTTAAGCCAAATTTTTCACTCTCCACTTTCACTTTCATCAAGAGGCTTTTTAGTTCCTCTTGACTTTCTGCCATAAGGGTGGTGTCATCTGCATAGCTGAGGTTATTGATATTTCTCCCGGCAATCTTGATTCCAGCTTGTGTTTCTTCCAGTCCAGAGTTTCTCATGATGCACTCTGCATATAAGTTAAATAAGCAGGGTGACAATATACAGCCTTGATGTACTCCTTTTCCTATTTGGAACCAGTCTGTTGTTCCATGTTGAATTGTAACTGTTGCTTCCTTACCTGCATACAGATTTCTCAAGAGGCAGATCAGGTGGTCTGGTATTCCCATCTCTTTCAGAATTTTCCACAGTTTATTGTGATCCACACAGTCAAAGGCTTTGGCATAGTCAATAAAGCAGAAATAGATGTTTTTCTGGAACTCTCTTGCTTTTTCCATGATCCAGCAGATGTTGCTAATTTGATCTCTGGCTCCTCTGCCTTTTCTAAAACCAGCTTGAACATCAGGCAGTTCACGGTTCACGTATTGCTGAAGCCTGGCTTGGAGAATTTTGAGCATTACTTTACTAGCATGTGAGATGATTGCAATTGTGCAGTAGTTTGAGCATTCTTTTGCATTGCCTTTCTTTGGGATAGGAATGAAAACTGACCTTTTCCAGTCCTGTGGCCACTGCTGAATTTTCCAAATCTGCTGGCATATTGAGTGCAGCACTGTCACAGCATCATCTTTCAGGTTTGAAATAGCTCAACTGGGTCCAACACTTTGTGACTCCGTGGACTGTAATCTGCCAGGCTCCTCTGTCCATAGGTATTCTCCAGGTAAGAATATTGGAGTGGGTTGCTATGCCCTGCTCCCAGGGATCTTTCCAACCCAGGGATCAAATGTGTATCACCTGAAACTGCGAAATTCTTAAGGAGATGGGAACGCCAGACCACCTTACCCGCTTCCTTAGAAATCTGTATGCAGATCAAGAAGCGCCAGTTAGAACCGGACATGGAACATGGACTGGTTCAAAATTGAGAAAGGATTATGTCAAGGCTGTATATTATCACCCTACTTATTTAAGTTGTATGAAGAGTACATCATGTGAAATTCCATGATGCATTACATTGAATTACAAGCTGGAATCAAGATGTCCAGGAGAAATATCAATAACCTCATGTATGCAGATGATACCACCCTTATGGCAGAAAGCAAAGAGAAACTTAAGAGCATCTTGATGAAGGTGAAAGAGGAGCGTGAAAAAGCTGTCTTAGCACTCAACATTTCAAAAACATAGATTATGGCATCTGGTCCCATCACTTCATGGCAAATACATTGGGAAACAATGCAAACAGTGTCCGACTTCATATTTTGGGGGCTCCAAAATCACTGCAGACAGTGACTGCACCCATGAAGTTAAAAGACACTTGCTCCGTGAAGGAAAAACTATGCCGAACCTAGACAGCATGTTAAGAAGCAGAGACATTACTTTTCCAACAAAGGTCTGAATAGTCAAAGCTATGGTTTTTCCAGTAGTGATGTATAAATGTGAGAGTTGTAACAAAAAGAAATCTGAGCTTTGAACAACTGATATCAACCCTGAATATTCATTGGAAGTACTGATGCTGAAGCTGAAGCTCCAATATTTGGCCACTTGATGCGAAGAACTGACTCACTGGAAAAGACTCTGATGCTAGGAAAGATTGAGGGAAGGAGGAAAAGGAGGTGACAGAGGAAGAGATGGTTTGAAGCCATCATTGACTCAATGGACATGAGTTTGAGCAATTGTTGGGACATGGTGAAGGACAGGGAAGCCTGGTGGGTTGCAGTCGATGAGGTGTCAAACAGTCAGACAACACTCAGCAACTGAACGGAACTGAGCTATTGTAAATAGTGCTGTAATGGACATTGGTGTGAATATATCTTTTTTCAATTATGGTTTCCTCAGTGTATATGCCCAGTGGTGGGGTTGTTGGGTCATATGGTAATTTTATTCTTAGCCTTTTTTTTTTTTTTAACCTATGTAAAAGTTTATGATTTTAGATCCTGGAGAAATGGCCCTCTGTGGGGCCTTTCCTGAGTGTCCCAGAAGTACACTCCCCTCTTATCACCCAAGGGTCAGAACCTGCTGGTTCCAAGGTAGTTCCTTTTTTTGTGAATTCAATTCGTCAGGCTCCAGTATTGTAGTTTTCCTGCTTCTGGTGTCTGCCCCCTGGTGTATATGACTGATCTAGAGGCTTGTGCATCTTCCTCATGGGAGGGGCTGCTTTTGGACAGGTGCAGCTGTGAATAATGGCTTGCAGTAAGCAGCAACTGAAAGAAAGGCCTCAGTTATCTGATTGGGAATCAAATACTGGTTGTCTCATTGGCAACCAGGAGTCCTAACTGCTAGGCCACAGCAGCCAGTAGTTAGGATCTAAGTCTCTAGTCTTTGTCTACCTTTTAAGGAAAAATCAGACAAGAAGATAGAATAGAATAAAGTAAAATATTTATTAGAAAAGCAGAGTATATATAGAAAGATATGTAGGTGAATTCAGCTAGAGAGTTGCTAAAGTTGTGCCTTTGGGAACTTTAAATTCTGTATAGGGAACAGTCTTCTCAACCAGTTGTCTTGCTCTGACCCCCCTGGTTAATTTGTCTCAGGACCTCCCCTGGGAGTTTTCTCACCTCTCAGTCAAGACGGATTTCATCACAGAGTCACATGGGAGGGGATAGAAAAACTTATTATTTCTGGCATCCCCTGCTTTTTGACCCCGTGAAACATTTTGTGCATATGTAGCATCACCCTTGCCCCAAGGATGGGAAATGTATGACCTCTTGATCTCTTAACAGGGTTGGCCCTTCTATTTTTACCATAAGTATCCAATGTCTGGATTTCTGTTATTGTTTCTTATATCCAAGTGTAGATCTCAAAATGTAGTCAGGAGTCCAGGCAAAAATATGTGGACTGGAGCCCATTTGTCTCTTTCCTCAAGAAGTGTAAACATGGGGTTGGTGTTGAGTGTCCAGTCTGGAACCCATCATTTTCCCTTCCTAAGATGTGTGAACAGGGGGCTAGTTGTAAATGTCTAGCCTGGACCCCAACTATCTCCTGCCTCAGAACTAGTGCCCTCTCACTGGTAGGTGGAACTGGGACTCTCTGGTGGGCATGGCCCTGCCAAGAGGCATATTCAGAGGTTGCTGTGGACCCAGGAAATCTGTAAGCATCCTGTCTTTGGATAGACGCGGCTCTGTTCCCACCTTGTTGGATGTTTGGCATGAGGCACACCAGCCCTGGAACCTACATGTTGTTATGCAGGGCCCAGTTGATGCCAAAATGTAAATGTCTAGGAGAATTCATCCCAATGAATACTCACAGATAGCTCTGCCACCAGTGTCCTTGAACCCAGAGTCAACCACAGCCACCCCTCATCCCTCCAGGAGACCCTCCAAGACCATTACATAGGTCTGGACCTGGCTCCCGTGAAGTCACTGCTTTTGTTCTGGGTCTTGATGGGCACAGGCCTTATATGTACCCTCAAAGAGTGGAGTCTCTCTTTCCCCCATTCCGTGGAGCTCCTGCAATCAAGCTGTGCTGGCCTTCAAAGTCAAATGCTCTGTGGTTCCTCCTCCTGATGCCGGAACCCCAGTCTTGGGAGTCTGATGAGGGGCTCAAAATTCTCTCTCCTGTGGGGGAATGTCTGCAATATAGTCTCCAGTTTTTTGATCACTCACTCGGGGGGAAGGGGTTTGATTATATCATGGGTGCATCTGTTTACCATCTCCTACTTGTATCTTCTTTATGTCTTTCCATGTATCTCATCTTTTTAATAGGGTCTAGATTTTTTTTTTTCCAGCAGTTAGCTGTGATTTAGGTGTGCTCATTAATGGAGATAAACTGAAGGTCCTTCTGCTAAGTCAATTTAGTCGTGTCTGACTCTGTATGACCTCATAGACGGCAGCTCACCAGGCTCCCCTGTCCCTGGGATTCTCCAGGCAAGAACACTGGAGTGGGTTGCCATTTCCTTCTCCAATGCATGAAAGTGAAAAGTGAAAGTGAAGTCGCTCAGTCGTGTCCGACTCTTTGCGAACCCATGGGCTGCAGCCTACCAGGCTCCTCCGTCCATGGGATTTTCCAGGCAAGAGTACTGGAGTGGGATGCCATTGCCTTCTCCGAAGGTCCTTCTACTCTACCATTTTTTTTCTCTCTCCTACACATCAACCATTTTTTGAAAATATCTATTAGTTGAGTAAGAACTTTATTGATCTGCCATGTTCTGCTGGTAAAAATAACTTATATTTTGAAAAAAATAACCAGGCTAACCTCATTTACAACCTAGTGGGGAAGATAAATGGAAAAGGCAGAACAGAAGAAATGAAGCATCATTAAGTATAACTTTTTCCTTTGGCCTTAGACACTCTTCCTAGGTGACATTAGTGGTAAAGAATCCACCTGCCAATTCAGGAGATAAGAGATGTGGGCTCGATCCTTGGGTCAGGAAGATCCCCTGGAGGAGGGCAAGGCAATCTACTCCAGTTTTCTTGACTGGAGAATCCCATGGACAGAGAAGTCTGGCGGGCTACAGTCCATAGGGTTGCAAAGAGTTGGACACGACTGAAGTGACTTAGCACACACATACACTCAACAGGGCATCCACACCTGTCACTCAGTATGTGGGCTTTCTAAGGGCACAGGTGGAAGGTGGATGACACACTCTCAGGCCGAATTTATTTAAAAGAGGCCAACAAGGTAGAAATTCTGCATTTATTGTTGTAACACAGGAAAACAGAAAGGACTCTAACAGTTTGTTGGGTTGGTTGGTTGAAATATAGACTAAAAATGGCCAACCATAAGTAAAATTGATATGCCTGATCCCTCTTGATTTAATGTAAAAAAGGCAATTTGAAGCTGAATTTGTCATTTCAGGTCTAATCCCTCACACTAGTAGAAACCAAAAGACATTCACCAATGTTTTCACAAAGAAATTTACACCTATAGCCCCCCATTAAAAAAAAAAAAACTTTAAACTTTTTATTTTGTATTGGGGTATAGGTGATTAACAAGTTTGTGGTAGTTTCAGGTGAACAGTGAAGGGACTCAGCTGTACATATACATGTATCCATTCTCCCCCCAGACCCTCTCCCATCCAGGTTGGTACATAATGTTGAGCAGTATTCCATATATTATACAATAGGTCCTTGTTGGTTAAACCATTTTGAGTATATCAGTGCGTACCATGACCTTCCCAAACTCCCTGACTATCTCTTTCCCCTGGCAACCATAATGTAAGTTCATTTTCTAAGTCTGTGAGTCTCTTTCTGTTTTGGAAGTTCATTTGTAAAATTTCTTTTTGGAGTCCACATATAAAGGACATCATACAATATTTCTCCTCTTTCTGACTTACTTCATTCAGTAGGGCTTCCCTGGTGGCTCAGATTATAAAGAATCTGCCTGCAATGCAGAAGATCCAGGTTCAATCCCTGGGTCAGGAAGATCCCCTGAGGGAGGAAATGGCAACCCACTCCAGCATTCTTGCCTGGAGAGTCCCATGGACAGAGGAGCCTGGTGGGATACAGTCCTTGTGGTCACAAAAAGTTGGAAACGACTGTATGACTAACACTTTCTTTCACTTTCATAGGTCCATCTGTATTGCTTCAACTGGCATTATTTCATTCTTTTTCATGACTGAGTGGTATTCCACTGTATATATGTACCACATTATCATCCATCCTTCCTTTGATGGACATTTATGTTGCTTCCATGTCTTATCTACTGTAAACAGTGCTGCAATGAACATTGGGGTACATGTATCCTTTTGGATCATGTTTTATTCTGGATATATGCTAAGGAGTAAGATTGCAGGGATATGGTTACTCTATTTTTAGTTTTCTAAGGAACTTTCATACTGTTCTCCATTGTAGCTGTACTGATTCATATTCCCATTAAGAGTGTAGGAGTATTCGTTTTTCTCTATGGCCACCAGAATTTATTGTTTGTGGCTTTTTGGATGATGGCCTTTCTGGCTGACATGAGGTGATATCTCACTGTAATTTTTATTTTCATTTCCCTAGCAACTAGTGGAAATTAAAGGACACTTGCTACTTGGAAGAAAAGCTATGACAAACCTAGACAGTGTATTAAAAAGCAGAGACATTACTTTGCCTACAAAGGTCTGTATACTCAGAGCTATGGTTTTTCCAGTAGTCATGTATGGATGTGAGAGTTGGACCATAAAGAAGGTTAAACATGTCATCGCTCAGTTGTGTCCGACTCTTTGTGACCCCATGGACTGTAGCCTACCAAGATCCTCCATCCATGGGATTTTCCAGGCAAGAGTACTGGAGTAGATTGCCATTTCCTTCTCCAGGAGATCTTCCCGACCCAGGGATCGAACCCGGGACTTAGAGGGTAGATGCTTTACCCTCTAAGCCACCAGGGAAGCCCTAAAGAAGGTTAAATTGAAAAATTCATGCTTTTGAACTGCAGTGTTGGAGAAGACTCTTGAAAATCTTTTGAACTGCAAGGAGATCAAACCAGTCAATCCTCAGTTCAGTTCACTTAAGTCGCTCAGTCATGTCTAACTCTTTGTGACCCAGTGGGCTGCAGGACATCAGGCCTCCCTGTCTATCTTCAACTCCAAGAGTTTATTCAAACTCATGTCCATTGAATTGGTGATGCCATCCAGCCATCTCATCCTCTGTCATACCCTTCCCCTCCTGCCTTCAATCTTTCCCAGCATCAGTCTTTTCAAATGAGTCAGTTCTTCGCATCAGGAGGCCAAAGTATTGGAGTTTCAGCTTCAGCATCAGTCCTTCCAATGCATATTCAGGACTGATTTCCTTTAGGATGGACTGATTGGATCTCCTTGCAGCCCAAGGGACTCTCAAGAGTCTTCTCCAATACCACAGTTCAAAAGCACCTTGTTCGGTGCTCAGCTTTCTAAACAGTC
The DNA here is from genome assembly GCF_019923935.1 of Bubalus bubalis. Lineage (NCBI taxonomy): Eukaryota > Metazoa > Chordata > Mammalia > Artiodactyla > Bovidae > Bubalus > Bubalus bubalis. Next base: position 68,595,993 of record NC_059176.1, read on the forward strand.
CAACTCTCACATGACCACTGGAAAAACCATAGCTTTGACTAGACGGACCTTTGTTGGAAAAGTAATGTCTTTGCTTTTTAATATGCTGTCTAGGTTGGTCATAACCTTTCTTCAAGGAGTAAGCATCTTTTAATTTCATGGCTGCAGTCACCATCTGCAGTGATTTTGGAGCAAAAAAAAAAAAAAAAAAAAAAAAAAAAGTCTCTTACTGGTTCCCCATCTATTTGCCATGAAATGATGGGACCAGATGCCATGATGTTAGTTTTCACTCTCCTCTTTCACTTTCATCAAGAGGCTCTTTAGTTCTTCTTCACTTTCTGGCATAAGGGTGGTGTCATCTGCATATTTGAGGTAATTTATATTTCTCCCAGCAATCTTGATTCCAGTTTGTGTTTCATCTATCCCAGCGTTTCTCATGATGTACTCTTCATATAAGTTAAATAAGCAGGGTGACAATACACAGCCTCGACATACTCCTTTCCCGATTTGGAACCAGTCTGTTGTTCCATGTCCAGTTCTAACTTTCTTTCTGACCTGCATATGGATTTCTCAAGAGACAGATCAGGTGGTCTGGTATTCCCGTCTCTTGAAGAATTTTCCAGAGTTTGTTGTGGACCACATAGTCAAAGGCTTTGGCATAGCCAATAAAGCAGAAGTAGATGTTTTTCTGGAACTCTCTTGCTTTTTCGGTGAACCAACGGATGTTGGAAATTTGATCTCTCGTTCCTCTGCCTTTTCTAAATCCAACTTGAACATCTGGAAGTTCACGGATCATGTACTGTTGAAGCCTGGCTTGGAGAATTTTGAGCGTTACTTTACTAGTGTGTGAGATGAGTGCAATTGTGTGATAATTTGAGCATTCTTTGGCACTGCCTTTCTTTGGGATTGGAATAAAAACTGACCTTTTCCAGTCCTGTGGCCACTGCTGAGTTTTCCAAATTGGCTGGCATATTGAGTTCAGCACTTTCACAGCATCATTTTTCAGGATTTGAAACAGCTCAATTGGAATTCCATCATCTTCACTAGCTTTGTCCATAGTGATGCTTCCTAAGGCCCATTTGACTTCACATTCCAGGATGTCTGGCTGTAGGTTGGTGATCACATCTTCATTATTATCTGGTTCATGAAAATCTTTTTTGTATAGCTCTTCAATTCTAAAAGAAATCAATCCCAAATATTCATTAAAAGGATTGATGTTTAAACTGAAGTTCCTACTCTTTGACCACTTCATGCAAAAAGCTGACTCATTGGAAAAGACCCTGATGCTGGGAAAGACTGAAGGCAGGAGGAGAAGCGGACAGAGGGCAAGATGGTTGGATGGCATCATCGACTCAATGGACATGAATTTGAGCAAGCTCTAGGAAGTAGTGAAGGACAGGGAACCCTGGTGTGCTGCAGTTCATGAGTTCAAAGAGTTGGACATGACTGAGCAACTGAACAACAACAATAATAAGTGATGTTGAACATCTTTTCTTATGCCTCTTGCCCATCTATATGTCATGCATCGAACCTGGAAGGGCACTGAATTTCACATATGGTAATATACATGTTTCAATGCTATTCTCTCAAATCATCCCACCCTCACCTTCTCCCACAGAGTCCCAAACTCTGTTCTTTATCTCTGTGTCTCTTTTGCTGTCTCATATATAGGGTCATAGTTAATATCTTTCTAAATTCCATATATATGCATTAATATACTGTATTGGTATATTTCTTTCTGATTTATTTCATTATGTATAACAGGCTCCAGTTTCATTCACCTCATTAGAACTAATTCAAATGCATTCTTTTTAATAGCTGAGTAATATTCCAGCATGTATATAGCTTTCTTATCCATTTGCCTGCCGATGGACATCTAGGTTGCTTCCATGTCCTTGCTATTGTAAACAGTGCTGTAATGAATATTGGGGTACACATTTCTCTTTCAGTTCTGGATTCCTTGCTGTGTATGCCTAGCAGTGGGATTGCTGGGTCATATGGCAGTTCTATTTCCAGTTATTTAAGAAATCTCCACACTGTTCTCCATAGTGGCTGTACTGGCTTGCATCCCCACCAATAGTGTAAGAGGGTTCCCTTTTCTCCACACTCTCTCCAGCATTTATTGCGTGTAGACTTTGATAGCAGCCATTCTGACTGGCATGAGATGGTACCTCATTGTGGTTTTGATTTGCATTTCTCTGATAACGAGGGATGTTGAGCATCTTTTCATGTGTTTGTCAGCCATCTGTCTGTCTTCGTTGGAGAACTGTCTGTTTAGTTCTCTGGCCCATTTTTTGATTGGGTCATTTATTTTTCTGGAATTGAGCTGCATGAGCTGCTTGCATATTTTTGAGATTAATTATTTGTCAGTTGCTTCAGATGCTATTGTTTTCTCCCATTCTGAATGCTGTCTTTTCACCTTGCTTATAGTTTCCTTCAATATGCAAGAGCTTTTAAGTTTAACTAGGTTCCATTTGTTTATTTTTTATTTTATTTCCATTACTCTGGGAGGTGGTTCATAGAGGATCGTGGTGTGATTTATGTCAGAGAGTGTTTTACCTATGTTTTTCTTTTTATTTACATTATTCAGGGAGACAGATTATAAAAGATATTCCTGAGATTTAAGTCAAATAGTGTTCTGCCTATGTTTTACTCTAGGAGCTGTATAGTGTCCTGTCTCACAGTTAGGTCTTTAATCCATTTTGAGCTTATTTTTGTATATAATTTAAAAGAACAATCTATTTCATTTTTTCTTTGCATGTAGCTGTCTAGTTTCCCCAGTACCATTTGTTGAAGAAACTATCTTTCCAGCATTGTGTAGTCTTGCCTCCTTTGTTGTGGATTCATTGACCAGAGGTGCATGGGTTTATTTCTGAGTTTTCTACCCTGTTTCATTGAGCTGCCACTATAATATTGCTTTGATGAGTGTAGCTTTGTAGTTCAGCTTTGACAGTCTGAAGTCAGGGATCCTGATTTCTCCAGCTTTGTTTTTCTTCATCAAGATTGATTTAGCTATTTGGGGTCTTTTGTGCTGTCACACAAATTTCAAGATTATTTTTGTTCTAGTTCTGTGACAAATGCGATTGGTAGTTTAGTAGTGCTTACATTGACTCTGTAGAGTATCTTGGGTAGTATAGTCATTTTGACATTACAAATTCTTCCAATCCATGGATATAGTTTGTTTTTTCATCTGTTTGTAACTTCTTTGATTTCTTTCATCAACATTTTTTTAAATATAGTTTTTGGAGTACAAGTCTTTTGTCTCCTTAGGAAGACAAAATTCCTATGTCTTTTATTCTCTTTGATGTGATGGTAAATGGGACTGTGTCTTGAATTTCTCTTTTTGATATTTTGTTGATAATGTATAGAATTGCAACAGATTTCTATGTACTAATTTTGTAATCTGCAACTCTATCAAGTTCGTTTCTGAGCTCTAGTAGTGTTGGGTAGCATTTTTATTTTATTTATTTATTTTTATTATTATTTTTTTACTTTACACTATTGTATTGGTTTTGCCATACATCAACATGCATATGTCATGGGTGAACACGTGTTCCCCCACCTCTCTCCCCATACCATCCCTCTGGGTCATCCCAGTGCACCAGCCCCAAGCTTCCTGTATCCTGCATCGAACCTGGACTGGCAATTCATGTCTTATATGATATTATACATGTTTTAATGCCATTCTCCTAAATCATCCCCCTCTTCCCTCTCTCACAGAGTCCAAAAGATTGTTCTATACATCTGTGTCTCCTTTGCTGTCTCGCATATAGGGTTGTCATTACCATCTTTCTAAATTCCATATATATGCATTAGTATAGTGTATTGGTGTTTTTCTTTCTGGCTTAATTCACTCTGTATAATAGGCTCCAGTTTCATCCACCTCATTAGAACTGATTCAAATGTATTCTTTTTAATGGCTGAGTAATACTCCCTTGTGTATATGTACAACAGCTTTCTTATCCATTCATCTTCTGATGGACATCTAGGTTGCTTCCATGTTCTGGCTATTATAAACAGTGCTGCAATGAACATTGGGGTACACGTGTCTCTTTCCCTTCTGGTTTCCTCAGTGTGTATGCCCAGCGGTGGGATTGCTGGTTCGTATGGCAGTTCTACTTCCAGTCTTTTAAGGAATCTCCACACTGTTCTCCATAGTGGCTGTACTAGTTTGCACTCCCACCAACAGTGTAAGAGCGTTCCCTTTTCTCCAAATCCTCTCCAGCATTTATTGCTTGTAGACTTTTGGATCACAGCCATTCTGACTGGCGTGAAATGGTACCTCATTGTCGTTTTGATTTGCATTTCTCTGATAATGAGTGATGTTGAGCATCTTTTCATGTGTTTGTTAGCCATCTGAAGTGTCTATTTAGTTCTTTGGTCCATTTTTTGATTGGGTCGTTTATTTTTCTGGATTTGAGCTGCAGGAGCTGCTTGTATATTTTTGAGATTAGCTGTTTGTCAGTTGCTTCATTTGCTATTATTTTCTCCCATTTTGAAGGCTGTGTTTTCACCTTGCTTATAGTTTCTTTTGTTGTGAAGAAGCTTTTAATTTTAATTAGATACGATTTGTTTATTTTTGCTTTTATTTCCAATATTCTTGGAGATGGGTCATAGAGGATCCTGCTGTGATGTATGTCGGAGAGTGTTTTGCCTACGTTCATCTCTAAGAGTTTTAGAGTTTCTGGTCTTATGTTTAGATCTTTAATCCATTTTGAGTTTATTTTTGTGTATGGTGTTAGAATGGAGAAGGCAATGGCACCCCACTCCAGTACTCTTGCCTGGAAAATCCCATGGACGGAGGAGCCTGGTGGGCTACAGTCCATGGGGTCGCTAAGAATCGGACACGACTGAGCGACTTCACTTTCACTTTTCACTCTCCTGCATTGGAAAAGGAAATGGCAACCCACTCCAGTGTTCTTGCCTTGAGAATCCCAGGGACGGTGGAGCCTGGTGTGCTTCCATCTATGGGGTCGCACAGAGTCGGACATGACTGAAGCGACTTAGAAGCAGCAGCAGCAGCAGCATGGTGTTAGAAAGTGTTCTAGTTTCATTCTTTTACAAGTGGCTGACCAGTTTTCCCAGAACCACTTGTTAAAAAGATTGTCTTTTCTCCATTGTATATTCTTGCCTCCTTTGTCAAAGATAAGGTGTCGATATGTGCGTGGATTTATCTCTGGGCTTTCTATTTTGTTCCATTGATCTATATTTCTGTCTTTGTGCCAGTACCATACTGTCTTGATGACTGTGGCTTTGTAGTAGAGCCTGAAGTCAGGCAGGTTGATTCCTCCAGTTCCACTCTTCTTTCTCAAGATTGCTTTGGCTATTTGAGGTTTTTTTGTATTTCCATACAAATTGTGAAATTATTTGTTCTAGCTTTGCGAAAAATACCGTCAGTAGCTTGATAGGTAGCATTTTTAGAATATTCTATGTATAGTATCATGTCTTTTGCAAACAGTGATAATTTAACTTCTTTTCCAACTTGGATTCTCTTAACTTCTTTTTCTTCTCTGATTGTTGTAGCTAGGACTTTTATGTTTAATAAAAGTGGCAAGAGGGCACATCCTTGTCTTGTTGCTGATCTTAGAGGAAATGCTTTCAGCTTTTCAGCATTCATTATGATATTAATTGTAGATTTGTTGTATATGACCTTTATTATATTGAGGTATGTCTTCTCTATGCCCTGTTTCTGGGGATTTTTTTAAAATAAAAAATCAGTGCAACATTTGTCAAAAGATGTTTGCATATATCTAGATTATTACAGAGTTTTAGTCTTCAGTTTGTTGATGTGGTATATCACATGGATTTGTGGATTTTGAAAAATTCTTGCATCTTCGGGATGAACCCTACTTGATCATGGTATATGATCTTTTTAATGTACTGTTGGAGTCAGAATGCTAGTATATTTTTTTGAGGATAATTCCATCGATGTTCATCAGTGCTATTGGCCAGTAGTTTTCCTTTTTTGTGGTATTTTTGTCTGGTTTTGGTACCAGGGTGATGATGGCCTCATAGAATGAGTTTGGAAGTTTCCTTTTCTCTGCATTTTTTGGGAACAGTTTCAGAAAAATAGGTATTATCTCTTCTCTAAATGTTTAATAGAATTTGCCTGTGAAGCCATCAGGTCCTGGACATTTTTTTTGTTGGGAGTTTTTAAAATCACAGTTTCAATTTCAGTACAAAGCATTCTTAATAGTCTGACCAGCACACACCCATGGTTTAGGCTAGTTTGTGCCCCTAGAAGTGAAAGATATAGGAAGACCAGTAAATTCTTACTTATATATATATATATATATAAGAAGTAAATTTCAAGGACGACTGAACAAAAGTCTATCTTCAGTCATATAGATAGGAAGCCTCAGACCTTTAATCAATTCCTGGAGTTGAGACAATGGGCTTCCCAGGTGGCTTAGTGGTAAAGAATCTGCCTGCCAATCCAGGAGATGCAGGCTTGATTCCTGGGTCAGGAAGATCCTTTGGAGGAGGAAATGGCAACCCACTCCAGTATTCTTGTCCGGAAAAATTCCATAGACAGAGGAGCCTAGCAAGCTACAGTTCATGGGGTCACAAAGTGTCATACACAACAGAGCAACTGAGTGCACATGCACAGACCTATAACCCTATAAATAAAGGGAGAGCATATTCTCTTGAGAAATAATCTAGCACATGAATAAAAGCATATATTGTTAGTCTTTCTCTCAGCCTTCCACAAAAGGAAATTTTAACACTCTTTAACACCATGAATCGAAGGAAAGGAAACAATTAAAACTTTCAAGGAATACTGAACTCATGTTTTTTCTAAGATACCCAAAATGTCACTGTATACCTTCAGTCAGAAGAGGGACCAGAATAGGAGTCAGGATCTGTGGCTTTTAGCTCAAGTCAGTCTCACAGCTTTTCAGTGGTTCCTGGACCCATTCTGTTGCATTTTACTAGTTCTAGAATGCATAACTGGAAGAGAGAAACTTAGAAGCCACGTAATTCCCTTATTGGTCCCATGACCTGTAGACTAGGGCTACTGTGATGGAAAAAGCCAAATAGAATCTATTAAACTCTTTCTGTCTATGAAAATAGTCATTAAAAGGCAATGCTTTATTCCTGATGGAACTGAAAAATTCGTGCCACCACCAAGGACCTGAAAGATGCAGTGTGGTGATTCCCATCACATCCCAATCATCTCTTTTCTATTTGGTCTATGCAGAAGAATGAAACATCTTGGGAAATGACAGTGGATTATCTCAAGTTAACCTAGTGATGACTCTAACTGCATTTCTTGGCCAAAGTTACATATCCTCTGGTACCCAGTATGCAACTATTGTTTCAGCAAATCTCAATACCTGTCCATATGGCCACTTTTAGTGTTTTTTTCTCAGGTGGCAAGGTCAAGAATACACTTTTATTTTCCTACCATATGAGTATTTCAACTACCAAGTCCTGTGCCACAATTTCATTTGCAGTACTCTTGATTTCTTTCCATTCTACAAGATATCACACTGACTCATTACACAGTACATTTATGACGTTATGTTCATTAGACCTAGTAAGCAGAAATAGCAACTACTCTAGGCTCATTAATACTCTAGGCACATTAAAAAAAAACTAAGATCATGGCATCCAGTCCCATCACTTCATGGCAAATAGATGGAGAAACGATCTAAACAGTGACAGACTTTATTTTCTTGGGCTCCAAAATCACTGCAGTTGGTGACTGCAGCCATGAAATTAAAAGATGCTTGCCCCTTCGAAGAAAAGCTATGACAAACCTAGACAGCATATTAAAATTCAGAGACATTGCTTTGCCAACAGAGGTCCATCTAGTCAAAGCTATGGTTTTTCCAGTAATCATGTATGGATGTGAGAGTTTGACCATAAAGAATGCTGAGTTGCAAAGAATTGATACTTTTGAACTGTGGTGTTGGAGAATACTCTTGAGAGTCTCTTGAACTGCAAGGAGATCCAAACAGTCCATCCTAAAGGAAATCAGTCCCGGTTATTTATTGGAAGGACTGACGCTGAAGTTGAAGCTCCAATACTTTGTCCACCTGATGTGAAGAACTGATTCATTAGAAAATACCCTGATGCTGGGAAAGATTGAAGGCAGGAGGAGAAGGGGATGTCAGAGGATGAGATGGTTGGATGGCCTCACCGACTCAATGGACATGACTTTGAGCAAGCTCTGGGAGTTGGTGATGGACAAGGAAGCCTGGTGTGCTGCCATCTATGGGGTTGCAAAGAGTTGGACATGACTGAGTGACTGAATTGAACTGAGGACATTTATAACACATACACCCAGCAGAGAGTGGGGAATCAATTCAGCTAAAATTTAGGTATCTTGTGCCTCAGTGAAATAGAGTTATAGAATTTGCTCAGGTTTTCCTTTTAAGGTGAAGCATAGTTTGCCACATGTGAGCGCTTCTACCACCAAAAAGATGCAGAATGTCTTATGGGCATCTGATTTTTTTTTGGGGGGGGGTAAATAATCTACATTTGAAGATTTAACTCTGGCACTGTTATTGAGTAACGTAAATGCTGCTAGTTTTTAATGATGCCCAGAAAGACTCTGCAACATTCCTAAGATGCTGTGCAAACTGCTTTACTACTTGATACACATATCTCAGTAAACCTGATGGATTTTGGTTTTATTGGCAGGAAAGAATACTATTTGGAGCCTTTTACAGGACCTATATTTGAATGTTAGTAGTGAAGGTTTTTAGGATTTTGAAAAGAGGTCCTTTATCTCCCTAAATTGATTACTCTTTTTAAAAAGAAACATCTCTAGGCCTGCTACCGCATTTACAGAATGATTGTTTGACAATGGATCCTCTGAACTTCCATCATGAACTGTTATCTGATCTACAAACTTATCAAGTTGGGCACGTATAACAAATCTCCATCAAATGCATATGATTGTGTGTGTGTGTGTGTGTGTGTGTGTGTGTGTGTGTGTGTGTGT